>NW_006922327.1:495227-506117 GCF_000298275.1 Orycteropus afer afer
TTGGGGTTTAGTCCAAATCTGCATCCTTTCCTTCAAGGCTCAGGGGTCCAAGATTATCTTATGTGTCTTTGTTAATTGGTTTCCCTTTTCTTTGTTGAAGAGGGTCTGTGCAATCCTTCTGCCTAGTCCGCCATCTTGCCCCACCTCCGACATCTCTCATTTCATATCTTACTTGTGCTATTTGCTTCTTCTCCTTCCTTAAGTTTGTGAGTGGTTTGTCAATTTTATTAATCTTTTAAAAGAACTAACTTCTAGTTTTGTTGAGTTTGCTGTTGTCTATTTTCTATACCTTTTATTTCTGTCCAATCCTAAATTATTTCTTTTCTTCTGGTGACTGTAAGCTTATTTATTTATTTATTTACTTTTTCCTTGCTTCTCTTTCCCTAATTGTAAGAGATTCTGGATTAAGGTGTTGATTTGGGTCTTCTGTTTTGGTGTGTGCATCTATTGCTATAAATTGCCCTTTGAACACTACTTTTGCGGTGTACCAAAGATTTTGGTATGTTGTGTTTTCATTCTCATTTATTCAGGAATTATTTAATTTAATATATCATGCAGTCGTTTTTGAGTAGGATGTTTTTAATTTCCATGTGTTTGCCCTTTTTCCATTTGTCCTTCCAGCATTGATTTTTGATTTTATAGCATTGTGATCTGAGAAGATGCTTTGCTGTATTAAATATTTTTAAATGTACTGAGGCCTGTTTTGTTGTTTAACATAAGGGTTATCATGGAGAATGTTCCATGTGCTGGGATAGACTCTATATTTTGCTGCTATTGGGTGAAGTTCTCAGTAAATTTCTGTAAGGTCAAGTTCATTGACCATATTGTTTAGTGTTTCTGCATCTTTGGTGAGTTTATTTACAGTTGTTCTAGCTTTTAGTAAAAGTGGTGTATTAAAGTCTCCTACTATTCCTGGTAGCATAGTGGCTAAGGCACTTGACTGCTAACCAGAAGGCTGGCGGTTCAAACCCACCAGCCACTCTTCGGAAGGAAGGTTGGGCAATCCTACTTCCGTAGTGATACTGCCTCGGAAACCCAAGGAGGGGTCGCTATGAGTCAGGGCTGACTCGACGGCAAATAACAACAACAACTATTCCTGGGGAGTCACCTATTTGTCTTTTCCATACTGTTATAGTCAGATTTACATTTTTTGGGATCCTTTCATTGGGTGAGTAAACTTTTTTTTTTTGTATGTGTGTGTGTGGCTATGTCCTCTTGTTCAATTGATCCTTTAAACATTAAATAATGTCCTTCTTTTTCTCTTATGGTCATTTTGTCTTAAAACCTATTTTATCAGAAATTAATATTGTCACTTTTGCCCTTTTTTTGTGGCCATTTGCTTGATATATTTTTCTCCAAACATTGATTTTTAGTTTATTTTTGTCTTTTATCTAAAGTGAGTCTCTTATAGACAGCTTATTATTGGAACATGTTATCTTATCCACTCTGCAACTCTCTGTCTTTTGAATTGTGCATTTATTCCATTGCCATTCAGTATAATTATCGACAAGTACAAATTTATTGATGCCATTTGCTTATGTGTGTTTTTGTGGTGTTGCTAATTTCTTTGTTCCACATAATTTTCTGTGCTGAGCACATTTTTTTTTGAATTGTGCTGTCATCTCCTTCATTGCTATTGTTTTAGTACTTGCTAAGTATTTGTACTTGTCTCCTTTTTTATTTTGATGCAAAAGTTTATCATTTTCCCTTGAGGTTACCCTGATATTTATTTATTTTTTTTTTCCAAAGCTTAAAAGAATCTGAGAGATAGAAATTTTCTCTTGCAATTGTCTTTACTCTCTCCCCATTTAGAAGTTCTAAAATTACACAATTTATTCCATCTTTTGATTTACTGTTGTCCTCACTTACCAATTTATGTCTCTGGCTTCCTATTTATAATCTTGTAAGTTTATTTTACTTTGGATACTTCTATAACTGAATTAGTTTCTGGATTATGTCATCCATCATGTTAATCATAAGTTGCTGTTTACTGTTGTTGGTTCTCTGTCCAGAGGAATCCCTTTACCATCTCTTATAAGGTTGATGTGGTTTAATAATAATCACTCTTTTAAATATCTTACCAGTTAAAAGAATCAGGACCCAAAATAACATTAGTCCAAGGCCAGAAGTTGGTATCTGTAAAACTAAATGTCAATTTTGAAAATTAATGGAGAAATCTAATAAAACTTTCATTTCTCACATTATATTTTCAAGATGGAAATTGACTAAAGAGTTTTTGTTTGTTTATTTATCTTTTTGTTTGTTTGGTAACAGATAGTCACCTAGGAATTAATGAACAGTAAGCTTTAAACAGCTAATGAATTGCTCTGAAGACTCATTTCAGGTAAAATGTAACAGTGTAGAAAATTGTTGGCTTTTCAAATGTAGGAATTGAATTAGAATATAATCTCAGCTGCAAAACATCTATATTATTTGCACTTTTGTTGTCAAATGTGTATCATAGGTTTATTCCACCTTCTGTTCTCTACACTATTTCCCTTTCCAGTTATCTAGACATGAGCTACTTTTATATCTCTCTACCATAGCAAGAAAAAAAGAACAAGATATTCCAGATAATGTTAAATGCTTTATACAGCATGTATGACAGTGTAATGGTATACTTGATGATCAGAAATTTCTTTTCTGAATGATGTTAGTGCTACTTAATGGTGGTATAATTGGGTAGTTGCTTCTGTTTACTAAATCAAACCCACTGCTGTTCAGTAGATTCCAAATTATAAAGACCCTATAGGTTGAAGTAGAACTGCCTCATAGGGTTTCCAAGACTATAAATCTTTGTGCAAGCAGAATGCTACATCTTTGTACTGTGGTCTGGCTGGTGGTTCACACTATTGAACTTTTGGTTAACAGTTGAATGGTTTAACCACACAACCACAGATTGTGATCTCCTATGACTATCAGAGCTTACTTCTCTATTATGAAAATTGAATAAATACTTTAATATCCTATCTTCTTATTCATACTGATTTTTCATTTTTTAAAAATTACACACAACATTACACATAATTTTATTTCCTCAAATGTCCTTGTTTAATCAAAAATTAAGTACTTGATGAACAAAATGGATATTTGTTATTTATTTATTCTTAAACTTTTTATTGTGATTTGGGTGAAACTCTACAAAGCATATTTGTTTTACATTTAACAATTTTGTTTTGTGACCCTGAGTACAATCCCCACAATGTAACAACTCTCTTCCCACTTCCTCTCTGTTTTTATCCTTTCCCTATGTCCCTCTTGCCTATACATTCTTGCCTCTCTACCTTTCTCCCTGTGCAAATGCTGCCCTTCTCATCTCCCATAGTTGATATAAGGAGTGCAGCTCCCTAGTGTATTTTTTTAGCTCATAGACCTGTTTATTGTTTGGTTGAAAGTTAGGTGTAGGAATGAGTCCAGTTCCAAGTCAGAAGTGTGACAAGAGGCCATAGTCTTGGGGGTTTCACAAGTCTCTATCCAACAAGTAATCCTGGTCTTTTCCAGGTCTTTGGCTTTATTTATTTATCTCTCTCTTTATTTATTTATTTATTTAATTTTGTTCCACATTTTTCTCCCACTCTATCCAGGATCTCCAATTTTGATCTCTTTCTCAGTTGGGAGTGGTGGCCAGGTACCATTTAGTTTTTCTGATCTCAGGGTCAAATAAGCTAAGGCTTCATGGTCTGTTAATCTTTTGGACTAATTTTTTCCATGTATCTTTGAATTTCTTCATGACTCTTTATCCTTGATGAGGAGATATCAGTAGCTGCTTCTTAACAAGTAGCTACTAACCAAAGTTGCAACTCACTAAAGTTGGATGTAGATTGATGTTTTTGTATACAATATTGTGACAACTGAGCTGATGTCTCCATGACCATGATTCCATGCCAATAGGTCCAGCACTTACTGCCTCAACATGATTAGTTGTGGCTAAGAAGTTATAATAATTTTTCCCCTGTTAGCTCTATATTGCATATGAACATTTTTATAGCACATGCAAATACTTGTTTAGGAATATTGTCTGTCCAATTATGTATGGTCATGGGTGTATTCCTGTTCACCTACCCATATCTGATTTTCTTACCTGTCTCCCTATGTATCCATCCATAGATTAGTGTTTGCTATTACTGATAATGCAGTATTCTGTATGTAACAGTATGGTCCTATATTGTCTATAACTCTTGGTTTTTAGATTGGTGTTATTATGACCTGATGGCAATAATTTCTCTACTTTTCAGAGAGTGTTTTGGACAAGAGTATGGATGAAATATTAGAGGATGGCCACGTAGATTTTCTGAATATTGAGAAAATGACACACTGTTAAATGATAACTCTGGAATTTGAATATGGGCATATTGATTTGTATATAGTAAACAGTTTTTTAAATACCAGTCATTTTAATCAATTCTTCCATATAGAATTTTTTTCCTCTTCCTATTTTATGAAGTTATTTTGAAACTTCTGCTGATAATTAAAATTCAGATTACATCCAAATCTATGACAAAACCATAATACTTAATATTATAATAAACACTAATGAAGTTTGGCAGAGGCCATGAATATTCATTTTAGTGACATTTTTCATAGTTTTTTTTGAAGTTTTTGGGTAAATATATTTTACAAACAAAGCTTTAAAAACAACTCCCTAAGACAAGATAAATTATACATTAGACAGAGTCAAAAAAGAGTTTGTAAATAGGTTTTTAGTATTGGAGGATTTATTTTTTTCTAAAGACAAAAGATTGAGGTAAACAGGAGAAGAATGTGAAAGAAAAAGAACCTTAAGCCTTTAAATAACCGTTTTCCTAAAGTCACTTTCAAGACAAACTATAGTTGGCTCAGCAGCTTAGCTGAGGTCGCTTTCCCTTAGGCATTGAGCTCTTTTAGACAATTATCAGAGTGTGATTGAAAAATGTATGGCATGTCCTTAGTGATTTTATGTCTACAACCAACCAACCCTGGAACACTGCATGGGTTCTAGGTTCTGATCTACCTCCTGAGAAATTAAGACTGCAATGTTAATATACATTAATGACAATGTAACACAACAATATAACTCACATTCACTATCTCTTCTTTGGAGTGCCTTCCTGAAAATTTCCAGTCTGTGCCTTATTTGAATCATATCTACTCACAGTAAATACATTTTTTTCACACTATTTTTTTTGTGTGTGTTTCTCTACACATTTAAATAGTTGACAATGATTTAGAAAAGAGAAACATCCAATTAATAGAAAAACACAAATCTTGTATTTGAATAAAAAGAATGTAGAAGACAGGTTTAATGCCACTTGATTAACATTAAGAAGCAAGTTTTTTCAAGTTCCAATTTATATAAATAAACAAAGGTCCATGGATGTTATTCATGGAGATTTAGTTGACTGTTAAAATATATAGCTATTGATTTTGACTGATGCACAGAAATGGCCCATGAAATTTGGTTTTCCTCAATACAGCCATGTGCCTTAAACACAGGAAGTTAAATCTATTCTCTTGAATCACTGCCCCATAATAAGTCTAATAAAAGATAATGACATAGGCGTCTTTGTACTTCCCACCTGAGAGATACTTATTTGCAAAGATGGAAGAATTACAAAGAGCCCAAAATGATCAAGTCAATGTGTTATTTATATGACTGACTAAAATCAGAAAAAAATTGTTTAGGCTTTGCAAGAAAAATACTTAGCTATAAGTTTAAATTATCAGGCTCCAGAGTTACACAACTCTTTAGGTTTGGATTGTGTAAGACATTGAAAAAAAAAAAAAAAAAAAAACTCCTGAGTAAAACAGGCTGTATGAATAAAAAGATATTTTGCACACTATTAATCAATTTAATTGTTTCCCATTTATAAGATATTTAAAGTTATTTTCCCACTGAAAATACACAACTTTTTTTTTTTTTTTTAACTCATAGTAGTTCTGACAACTGAATTGTTGCACATCTAAGTACAGACTTCCTGTTCATTTAGGTAACTACAACTTCTTTAGGTAACAGAAACTTAGAAACAATGATGGAGATAATTAGAAAATTGGCTTTCATGAATATTGGGGTAAGCCACACAGGTCATTGCACTTTAGTATCCATTTGAACCTTGAGTCATGAGAAAATGGTTTCTAATAGCCACTTTTGAGTCAAACACTGGTCCAGACAAACTTGTAAGACAATTTTGTTTTGGGTATTCTGATCTTTTGAAGAATTCAGTCTGTTTTGTGTAACAGACTGTAAAGGTCAGACTAGAAGCTATGTTTAGAGTAAATCAATAATTATTTTAATTGTTCTTGAAGACAATGCTGAATGAAAACCCTTTCTGACCACAAGTTTGTTTATCAGTTCTGGCCCCACACTTTTATCCATGACAATAATTGTATCATTTGGTATAAAAATTCTGTAAGTTCTTCTCATTGTCAGAACATTTCTGACACTCTAGTTGAAATTTTACCCCAATTTGTGAACCATATATTCAATAAATTTCAATTTACATTAGTGGTTTCATACCATGTTTGTTTTCACACCAATTTATTCTTCAGATGGTTTCCAAATTGAGGAAATTGATAAAATCAGAGTGATATTCTGCTCTTTAGTCCTTGTTTAAATTTTATCCAGCTTTGTTTTAATGTCTTCTATTTCAGGTAGAATTCAATCAAAAACAAATGGTATTGAAGGAAGAAGTCCAAGCTACACTGAGGGAATTGGTGAAAAACAAGGGTCCAGGAATTGAGGGAATAACCATTGAGATGTTTCAACAAACAGATGCAGTGCTGAAGGTGTTTACACATTCATGCCAAGAAATTTGGAAGACAGTTACCTGACCAACTGACTGGAAGAGATCCATTTTGGTGCCCGTTCCAAAGAAAGGTGATGCAGCAGAATGTAGAAATTATTGAACAGTATCATTAATATCACATGCAAGTAAAATTTTGATGATTGTAATTCCAAAACAGTTGCAGCAGTATAGTTGACAGGGAACTTCCACAAATGTAATCTGGATTCAGAAGAGAACACGGAATTAGGAATATCATTGCTGATGGCAGATGGATCCTGGCTGAAAGCAAAGAATACCAGAAAGATGTTTCCTTGTGTTTTATTGACTATGCCAAGGCATCTGACTGTGTGGATCATAAGAAATTCTGTATAACAATGAGAAGAATGGGAATTCCAAAACAATTAATTGTTGTGCTCATGAGGAACCTGTACATAAACCAAGATGCTGTTGTTCAAAGAGAACAAGGGGATACTGCATTGTGGTAGTTAAGGTTAAGTGTCAGCTTGGCTGGGCATGGTGTTGAGTGGCTGGGTTGCTGGTTTTAGTTATTCCTCGTTATAAGACTGGCAATCAGCTACATGGAGGAATCTGTTGCAAGCAGCTGAGTAACTGTTTTAGTGACATGGTCTGCTTCCAGTGTATAAGGAGGAGCTTTTGGCACACTTGAAACCTGTATGTAGCCAAGTCATTGTTCAGCAGCCTGCCATGTTGTCTGCTCATATTGAGACCGTTAATGGACTTAAATCATTGGCCTGCTGTGTAGTTTGGTAATACTGGGATTGTGCCTTTCAGTTTTTGACCTGGAGTTTGTCAGTCTCAGCAGCCAGCAGCTGCCTGAGTGAAGAAAGCCACCAGTTTCAGTGGGCAAGGAGCAGGAGGCAGAGCCACAGCCCAAGGTCAAGGGGCTTTCACCCAGACCCTGGAGGCTGGCATTTTGAACTTGGACTTCTACACTCCAAAACTGTAAGAGAATAAACTCCTGTTTGTTAAAGGCATCTCATTTGTTGTATTTGCTGTTAGAGCTGTACAGAGTAATCAAAACGTTTATGGTTTCAAATCACAAAGGATTTGCATCAGGGTTGTATCATTCCACCATAATTATTTCACTTTAATGATGAGCAAATAATACAGGAAGATGGACGATTTGAAAGAATCTGGCATCAGGAATGAAGGAAGACTCTATAACAACCTGTAACATGCAGATGACACAACTTCGCTTTTTGAAAGTCAAAAAGCCTTGAAGAACTTACTGATGAAGATCAGAGTGGAGTCTTCTGTATGGATGACCTCAAGGGAGAATAAAAGAACCCTCACAACTGGAGCAATAAACAACGTCTTGATAAATGGGGAAAAGTTCAAAGTGGTCAATAATTTCAATTCACTTGGATCCACAATCAATGTCCCTGGTAGCAGCAGTCAAAAAATTAAATGACATATTACAACTGGGCAAAACTCCTACAAAAGACTTCTTTAAAATGTTTAAGAGAAAAAATAAGGCTTTGAAGAAAACATATGCCATTTTTTTTTTTTTTTACTGAAGTCATAATATTTTCAATAGCTTCATATATTTATGAGAGCTGGACAGTGAATAAAGAAG
Organism: Orycteropus afer afer; assembly: GCF_000298275.1. NCBI lineage: Eukaryota > Metazoa > Chordata > Mammalia > Tubulidentata > Orycteropodidae > Orycteropus > Orycteropus afer. The sequence goes on from NW_006922327.1 coordinate 503,586, forward strand.
ACCACAGAAGACTAGATGCTTTTGAATTGTGATATTGGTGAAGAACACTGAAGGTCCCATGGACTACTAGAAGAACAAACAAATATGTCTAGGAAGAAATACAGCCAGAATGTTCTTTAGAAGTGAAAATGACTGACTCTGCCTCTCATACTTCGGTCATTTTGTCAAAAGGAACCAGTCTCTGAAGAGAGATATCATGTTTGGTAAAATAGAGAGTTAATGAAAAAGTGGAAGATCCTCAAGGAGCTGAATTGACATGATGGCTGCAATGATGATGTCAAGCATAGCAACGTTTGTGAGAATGGCTCAGGACCAGGCAGTATTTTGTTGTGTTGTACATAGCGTCACAATGAGTCAGAACCAACTCAATGGAGCCAACAACAGCGTACTCTTAGGAAGCCTTGGTAGCACAGTGGTTAAACACTCATCTGCTAATCAAAATGTCAGCAGCATGAATCCCCCAGATGTTCCACATAAGAAAGTTGGGTCAATCTGCTTTCATAAAGATTTACTGCTTTGGAAACCTCATAGGGCAGTTCTACTCTATCAAATAGAGTCACTATGAGTTGGAATTGACTTAATGGCTACAGATTTAGTTTTTTGTTTTGCTATCTCCTTCATTAGAATTTATTTTCTATCAGATCTATGAGTGGAATAGGGTATTTATTATTTATTTAGTGCCACTCTAACAAAAAATATCACAAATGGGTGGCTTTAACAAAAGGGGTTCATTTTCTTAAACTATTGGAGTCTAAACATCCAAGTTCAATGAGCCAGCTCTAGGGGCTAAGTGAAAGTGCCTCAATCTTGGGTTTCAGCTCTGCTTCTTGCTTCTGATCCACTAAAACTAGAGGCTTTTCTTCACTCAATCAGCTGCTTGCTGCTAAAACTGGCAAACCCATGATTGACAAATAAAATGACACAGTCCCAAGAGTATCAAACAACATGGCAAGTCACTAGTTCAAGTCCAGAGATAATTCCAAGATCAACAGGAAACATAGCAGAATGTGGAATGAAGACTTAGCTACACTCAGGGTCCAAGCAAGCCAAAAAGCTCCAGAGACATTTCTCAGTACTTCTTCTTATATACTGGAAGCAGACCATATCCTTAAGGTGGCTTCTTAGCTGCTCCAGTAGATTTCACAATAGAGTTGATTACCAATCGTATCATGGGGAATAACTACATTGAGATCCCCAGCCCCTTAAAACCAGGCCAAACCAGGTTGACAAACAACTTAATTACAACATATACCCAAAAGCTATTTATCCATTGACTTGCTGAAATATTGAATATTTCTAAGTTTTGAAATTCATATATCCAAAAGTAATTTTGATAACATGCTGATTTCTGTTAACTCTGTTTTATCATAGAGTTCCTGATTGTTTTCTAATGATCCATTATAATTGTAAAAATATTAAATTGGTCACTCACAGTCACTTCCCATATGAAAAGTATGTTACATTTTTTTCCATTCCAAATAAATAGATGATATAATGTCACATTAAATGTTAATGTATTACTTCACATTTTATCTTATCTGTAATAAAATTAAACATATTTTTATTGTTAAGAATTAAACCTTACAATAAAGCAAAAACCTAACTGCGTAGCACAGAGTAAAACACTCCTCCAGGACTTCCAAGGGTGTAAGTCTTTATGGAAGCAGACTACATCTTTCTCCTGCAGAGTGTTTAGGATATTTCAATGGCCAAAATTTCAGTTAGCAGCCCAGTGCTTTAACCACAGTCCCACCAGGGTTCCTAAGCCTCAATAGATATGAAAGATTACTAATTATAACAGAATGGTCTTATGACATTTTTCTTCATTATATCACTCGACATACATATTATTTTTGTTAAGAAGTGAACTTTCTATTTATTTCCATTTTCCTCACCTGAATATAGTCAGTGTTTTATGTGAATTAATTGTTTTTATCATTTTTAATTTTATACATTTTTAAATACAAAGAAGCTTAAATATTACATATATATGTATACATATATATGTATATGCATATGAGTGTTTGTTTTGTAAACATATTGTTATTAGTTGTGGAGTCAACTCCTACTCATCTGTGCATAGTGGAACTGATCCTTAGGATTTTCAAAGCTATTACTTTTCAGAAACACTTCACCAGGCTTGTATTCTGAAAAAATTGTGCATAGATTCAAACCACCAACATTTGAGCTAGTAGTCATACTGGATAATATAGCATTCTCCCCACCCCCTGCAAACTCTACAGTGAATTTAAGATGAAGATGATATAATGCATAATGGGAACAACGTCCATTTATTTGTCATAAATTTATTAGTATTATTTACATATTATATACATATATATCACTGCTCGGAAGGAAGGTTGGGCAATCCTACTTCCACAGTGATACTGCCTTGGAAACCCAAGGAGGGGTCGCTCTGAGTTGGGGCCGACTCGACGGCACATAACAACAACAACAACTGTGATAGTTGAAGATGTGTCAACTTGGCTGGACTCCAGTTGTGAGTGGTGGTTCCCATGATGGATCACATAA
>NW_006922327.1:506517-532805 GCF_000298275.1 Orycteropus afer afer
TATATATATATATATATATATATATATATATACTTTGCTGGTTTTTGTGTTTCTCTAGAGAACCCAATCCAACACAACAACATATCACTGAGTTCCCCATTTCCATTCATCCTTCTATCCTAGTCCTTCCTGCCTCATGAGCTTTGTTGTGAGGACATATGTTACCCCTTTGGTCTCACATGCTTGATCATACTGAGTATTTGTGGTGTAGTAAATTACTTAGTGTGGCTTTTCTACCCATAAGTCTTTGCAAACTCTAAGGTGGGATTTGCTATGAGCAACTGAGGAACTCCTGATTGCTAAAGTTGTCCACCTGGGGTATTTCTGTTGGGAGTGGCACAAAACAGTGTTCTGGAAGGTTCCCACTCTCTCTCAGGTGCTTAGAGTTCTGATGCTATGATTGGCTAGTTTGACCACTCTTCTGGGCTCAAAAGGAGTCCTCCTAGAGGCAGAACTCTCTCTGACTGCTGGTTGAGGAAGACGTGCTGCTAAAAGAGACATGTGCTGCTGGGAAAGAGACACAAGAGACATGCATTCCTGAGTAAGACACCAAGGGACATGCACTGCTGGGGGAGAGACTGTGAGAGACTTGGCTGAGAGACTGTGGGCTAGGAGGGAAACTGAGTGTTTTTCCTGAACTTGAATTGTAACCTGGTGCTTCCCTAATAAACCTCATAATCTGTGAGTTCTTTGTGGCCACTGCAGCGAATTATCAAACCCAGGAGAGAGGTGGTGGTGCTTTGGGAGGAAAGTTGGTGAAAGGGCTGGAGGGACGTCGCATGTCTGGCCCTGCAGTAATAGGCCTTGGGCTATTGATGGTGATTCTGCCTTCCTCTTGTGGGGTTCTAGGAGGTCAGAATATGTGGTCTCCTTGCCCTTTTAGCAGTATTACAATCCTCACAAGTGTTACTGATCATTTTATAGGATTGTCTGGAGGCAAAGTGATCCCTGAAGGCAGAATCAGTTCCATTCCTGGAAGGGTGTCAGAGGGCCATAGAGTCACTGGAAAGTAGTAAGAACTCCAAACTTAATAAAAATTCTTCTTTATATAAATTAAAGCAGAACTGAAGGCTAGTTTAGAATTTGGCTGAGCTATCTTAGGAAATTTGGTGAAGACCAGACAATAAATATGTTTCTTTATGTAGGTCATCAGATCTCTGCCTCAGCTACACAATTATGCCATTGAAATATAAACACAGGCATAAAAATATGTAAAGAAATGAATATTGCTGTGTTCCATTAAACCTGTATTTACAAAATGTAGTAGAAGACCTCATTTAGCCCATTGGCTGCAGTTAGCCAACTCCTAATTTAGAGGATGCACCACTCATCAGTCAGTTTGTTGTACCATGGTGGCTTGCACATGAATGTGATTGTAGAAGCTATGCCACCTAAACATTTTAAATACCTTCAGAATCAGCATGGTGGACAAGTTTCAGTGGAACTTTCAGACTAAGACAGAATAGAAAGAACAATAGGGTCATCCAGTTTTTTCAAAAGCTTTTCTAGGCTCCAGGCTTTGACTAAATAACCATTAAGATAGTTCAGTGAGTGCTGGAAGCACTCACTCATTTATGTCACAAAGTTTGGAAGACAGCCACCTGACCAACCAACGGGAAGAGATCCATATTTATGCCCATTTCAAATAAAGGCAATCCAATAGCATGTGAAAATCATTGAGCAGTATAATAAATATTACATGCATGTAAAATTTTGTTGAAGATAATTAAAACATAGTTGTTGTAGTATATTGGCATGTAGCTTCCAGAAATTCAAGCTTGTATTCAGAAAAGGGTATGGAAAAAGGGATATCTTTGTTGATGTTTACCAGAAAGATGTTTACCTGTGTTTTATTGACTATGTAAAGGCTTTTTAATGTGTGAATTATAACAAATTATGGATAACATTGAGAAGAATGGGAATTCCAGAACACTTAATTGTGCTTATGAAGAACCCGTACATAGACCAAAAGATAGCCATTTGAACCGAACAAGGGGATACTGAATGGTTTAAAATCAGGAAGGTATGCATTAGCATTGTGTCCTTTCACCACACTTACTCAATCTGTGTGCTGAGCAAATAACCCAAGAAGCTGTACTATATGAAAAAGAACATGGTGTCAGGATTAGAGGAAGCCTGATTAACAAGTTGTGATATTCAAATTACACAACCATGCTTGCTGAAAGTGAAGAAGCTTTGTAGCACCAACGAAGAGAAAGACTACAGTCTTCAACAGGAGTTATACTTCTACTTAAAGAGAATCCAAATCCTCAAAACTGGACCAAAAAGCAACATTATGATAAATGAAGAAAAGTTTAAAGTTGTCAGGGATTTCTTTTTATTGGGATCCACAATAAACACCCATGAAAGCAAAAGCCAGTAAATGAGATAACATATTGCACTGAGTAAATCAAGTGCAAAATATCTCTTTAAAGTGTTAAAGAGCAAAGATGTCACATTGAAGACTAAGGTGCTTCTGACCCAAACCATGATATTTTCAATAGCCTCTAGTGCATGCAAAAGTTGGAGAATGAATAAGGAAAATCAAAGAAATCTTGATGTCTTTGAATTATAGTCTTGGTGAAGAATGATAAAAATATCATAGACTTCCAGAAGAATGAACAAATGTGTCTTGGAAGAAGTACAGGGAGAATGCTCATTAAGAGCAAGGATAGGGAGACTTCATTTATCATACTTCGATCAGGTTGTTAGGAGGGAGTAGTCTCTGGAGAAGGAGATCATGCTTGGTAAAGTAGAGGGTCAGCACAAAAGGTGAAGGCCTTCAATGAAATGGATTGACATTGGTTCACTGTGAGCTGGAACTGACTCAAGGACATCTAGCAACAACAACTTAGAAGATGTCAGAGTAAAATTGTGGAAGAAATCTCTACCTCAGTATGATATTTAAAGCAGAACTGCCCCTCTAGACTGCTCCATTCAATTACAGAGAGTAATATGAAAGAGAAAGGTAGATTTTTATCTGTTTCCAACCATTCCAATTTGTCATTGCTTGGCTATATCATTTTAGCTTTTCCAGATATCTTTATAACTCTTAAACTCACAAATTACAAAATATTTAAGGTTCTTTTGAAATATCATTTCTCTGAAATTGCTTTTCTTCCTTCAAACAATTTATTGTCCTTCATATGTTCAAATACATTTGCTCAAAAAAAATTTATACAAATAATATTGCATTACAATTTTATAGATGCCTGTTGATATAATTGTTAAGTACTTGTCTACTAACAGAAAAGTCAGTGGTTCAAACACCGCAGTGCCTCCATGGAAGGAAAGAGCTTGCAAACTGTTACATAAAGATTACAGCCTAAGAAACCATAAGGGAAAGTTCTATTCTGCTCTATATGGTTGCTATGAATTATATTCCACTTGTTGACACACAACAATAATTATAATTTTAAAATATTAATGTGTGAAAACAATATTCATAAATGTGAGCTTTAATTTATTTACCCATACAAGTCTATTGACAGTTTGCTTTCTAAAATTCAACCAGGACTTTTGTCACAATTTCAATTCCATGGACATATTTTGAAATTGGAAAGCAATTTTTATTGCCAAGGAGCAGTTAGTTCAATGATAGAATTCATGCCTTCCATATGGGAGAAAAAGTTCAATTTCAGCTGATGTAACCTAGAGGAAGCCACCGTCTGTTTGTCAGTGGAAGCTTGAGTTTTCCATGATTGCTGAACACATATCAGCAGAACTTCTATAGTACAATAGAGGAAGAGGAAACTTCTGGTGATTTACTACTGAAAATCAGCCTACGGATCTCAATGATCTGATCCCCAAATGATCAAGGGGATTTTGTGGCACTGGGTAGTGTTTTATTCTGTTGTGCATGGGGTTGCCATGAGTTCGAGCCTACTTGAAGGTAGTGAACAACAATGGCAACATATCCAACAGTAAGGTATAATCCATTTTTTTTTTCTTTTTTTCTGTATCTAAGCTTGTGAATCAGTGAAAACTATGATATTGTTGTAATCATTTTTTTTTCCTTAGCAAAGATGGTTTATAGTAATTATTTGATTAAAAAAAAGTGATGAATATTTACTAAAATCTTTTTTTTTTTCAATTGGAATCAAACTGTAGATATATATTTCTCTTAATGTTCCATGTTTAAAAAAAAAATCCAACAAAACCTGTTTTAGCTAGGACTACAGAATGAAAAGACCAATCATACACAAGAAAGATAAAAGCAGTTAACAAATTACATTTACCATATTTAATTTTAAATCAATGTAATATTTCTAATCAATTCACTTGCATTACATATTCATTAATTAGAAATAAGAATTCAGTAGTGATATATTCATTTCTTTTAAAACATGTCACTATCTGTTAGATATGATAATTAAGTGCTAAAACTAATTTTGTGGCATTCATCCTCACAAAGACTGAACTAAATTTTGTGTGGCATTCATCATCACAAAACTGTTTAAAGATCTATCCTGAAGTACAATGCTGCCAGTGATAGGATAATATCCATACACTTACAAGGAACACCAGTTAATAGTACTATTATCCAAATTTACTCAACTACCACCAAAGCCAAAGATGAGGATACTGAAAATTTCTACCAACTTCTGCAGTCTGAAATTGAATGAACATGCAATTAAATTTGTTGATTATCACTGGTGACTAAAATGCAAAAGTTGGAAACAAAGAAGAGTTACTGATAGTTGGAAAATATGGCCTTGGTGATAGAAATAATGCTGGAGATGATTATAGAATAGATAGAATTTTGCAAGAGCAACAACTTATTCATTGCAAATAGCCTTTTTCAACAACATAAACAAAGACTGTACACATGGATTCAACAAATGGAATACACGGGAATCAGATTGACTACATCTGTGTCAAGAGGCAATAGAGAAGTTTAGTATCTTTGGCCAAAACAAGGCCAGGAACTGATTGTGGAACAGATCATCAACTGCTAACATGCACATTCAAGTTGAGTTGAAGACAATTAAAAAAAAAAAAAAAAGAGCCAAAATATGACCTTGATAATATCCCTCCTGAATTTAGAGACCAATTAAGGAATAGATTTGATGCATTAAACACCAATGACCGAAAAACAGAGGAATTGTGAAATGACATCAAGAACATCATCCATAAAAAAAGCAAAAAGTCATTCAAAAGACAAGAAAGGAAGAAAAGACCAAAAAAGGATGTCAGAAGAGACTCTGAAACTTGCCCTGGAGTGGAGAGTAGCTAAAGTAAATGGAAGAAATGACAAGATAAAACAGCTAAACAGAAGATTTCAAAGAGCAGCACAAGCAGACAAAGCCAATTACAATAATGAAATGTGCAAAGTCCTGGAGTCAGAGAACCAAGAGGGAAGAACATTCATAACATTTCTCAAGCTGAAAGAACTGAGGAAAAAATTTAAGCCTTGAGTTGCAATATTGAAAGATTCTATGGGGAAAATATTTTATGATGTAAGAAGCATCAAAAGAAGATGGAAGGAATACACAGAGTCACTGTACAAAAAGAATTGGTTGATGTTCATCCGTTTCAGAAGGTGGCATGTGATCAAGAACCAATTACATTAAAGGAAGAAGTCAAAGCTGTATTGAAGTAATTGGTGAAGAACAAGGCTCCAGGAATTGATGGAATACCCATTGAGATGCTTCAACAAATGGATGCACTCACTCAATTATGCCAAGAGAATTGAAAGACAGCTAGCTGGCCAACTGACTGGATGAGATCCATATTTGCACCCATTCCAAAGAAAGGTGATCCCACAGAATTTGCAACTAAAATCTTACTCAAGATAATTCAAAAATGGTACCAGCAGTATATTGACAGAGAACTTCCAGAAATGCAAGCTGGATTCAGAAGAGGACGTGGAACAAGGGATATCATTGCTGATATCAAATGGATTTTAGCTAAAAGCAAAGTGTGATGGTTATGTTTGTGTGTCAACTTAGCTGGGCCTGGTTGAGTGGTTGGGCAGCTGGTGGTAGTATTCCCCATCATGAGACTGGCAATCAACTCCATGGTGGAATGTACTATGAGCAGCTGAGTAGCTGCCTTTGGGTATATGGTCTGCTTCCTGTATGTAAGAGAAGCTTTGAGAATGATCTCTAGCTTGTGGCTTGCTTGGACCCTGCATGTAGCATGTCATTGCTCAGCAGCCTGCTATGCTCTGCTGGCCTTGGGACTTACAAAGGACTTAAGTTAATGGTCTGCTGTACAGTTTGGTAACATTGGGACTATGCCTTTTGACTTGCCAACCTTGGGACTTCTCAGCCTCAGCAGCCAGCAGCTGTTTGAGTGAAGAAATGCCTCTAGCTCCAATGGGCCAGGAGCTGGAGGCAGAGCTGGACCTCAAGGTTGAGGGGCTTTCACCCAGCCCATAAAGCCTGGCACTTTGAACTTGGACTTAAAACCTCCAAATTGTAAGAATAATCTCCTTTTTATTAAGGCCATCCTATTTTGTGGTATATTCTTGTCAGAGCAGCACTAGGTAACAAGAACACAAAGAATACCAGAAAGATGTTTACTTATGCTTTATTGATTATGCAAAGGCATTTGATTGTGTGGATCATACCAAATTGTGGACAACATTGAGAAGAATGGGAATTCCAGAACATTTGATTATACTGATGAGGAACCTATACTCAGCAGGCTGTCATTTCAACAGAACAAGGTGATATTTCATGGTTCAAAATCAAGGGAATGCATCAAGGTTGTATCCTTTCACCACACTTTTTCAACTTGTATGCTGAGCAAATAATCCAAGAAGCTGGATTATATGAAGAAGAATGTGGCATCAGGATTGGAGGAAGACTCATTAACAACTGGTAGTACACAAATGACACAACTTTGCTTGCTGAAATTGAGGATGACTTGAAACCCTTACTGATGAAGATTAAAGACTACAGTCTGCAGTATGGATTATACCTCAATATAGAGAAAACAAAAATCTCCACAATTGATCCAATAAACAGCTTCATAATGGATGGAGAAAAGATTAAAGTTGCCAATGATTTCCTATTACTTGGCTCTGCAACCAACACCAATGGAAACAGCAGTCAAGACATCAGATAACAAATTGCTTTGGGGAAATCTGGTGCAAAGGACCTCTTTCAAGTGATAAGTAACAGAGATATCTCTTTGAAGACTAAGGTGCACCTAACCCAAGTCATAGTATTTTCAATTGTCTCTTATGCATGTGAGAAATGGACAATGAATAAGAAGAATTAAGAAGAGTTGATGCTTTCGAATTGTGGTGTTGGAGAAGAATGATAAGAGTATCATGGTCTGGTAAAAGGACTAACAAATCTGTCCTGGAAGGAGTGCAGCTGGAATGCTCTTTTGAAGCTAGAATGACCAGACTTCATCTTACTTACTTTGGTCATATTGTCAGAAGGAACCATTCCCTGGAGAAAGATATGACGCTCGATAAAGTGGAGGGTCAACAAAAAAAGGGGAGGCCCTCAACAAGATGGTTAGACACAGTGGCTACAACGATGGGCTCAGGTATAGCAATGATCATGAGGCTGGCACGGGACTGGGCAGTGTTTCATTCTGCTGTGCATTGGGTCACTATGAGTCCAAGATGACTCAACAACACCTAACAACAACAACAACAGAACTGAATTTTAAAATATTACATTAAGGCAATCTGAACACAAACACACATATCCTTATTACAGTTTTCTTATTAAAATTTGTTTAAGGCATTATTTTTTTTTTTACAGTCAATAAGTATTGACTATAGTTCATGTATATTTTTTGTCTATAGAGCTTCTTTGGTTATTTTCTATTGCATTCTGTAAAGTGTATTCGCAGGCCAACCAGTCACTGAATTTTGCCAAAGCAATGTGTCACTTCACAGTTTGGCCATGAGACACAGACCAAGACAACTTCATATTTTATGTCTGTCACAGAACTAAAATGATTATCAGAGAAGAAATCTCATTGGTATTAGCACTGCTATGGAATTGTTTTTGTTTATTGCTTATGTCTTTTTTTTGTTTTTGCCATCAGAAGTTTATGTTGTTGTTGTTATTTTCCATAGAGTCGGCCCCAACTCCTAGCGACCCCTCCTTGGGTTTCTGAGGCAGTTATCACTACGGAAGTAGGATTGCCCAACCTTCCTTCCGAGGAGTGGCTGGTGGGTTTGAACCGCCAGCCTCCTGGTTAGCAGTCAAGTGCCTTAGGCACTATGCTACCAGAGGACTGACTGTGAATAAAGATACAATTTATAAATTTTCAGAAATATGATCTAAAATGTCCTGTTTGTATGTTTTAATGAAGAATGGTTTCCAGAACTTTATATGTTTAATATTTATCATTGGAAAACTAACATGAAGAAAAAGGAAATGACCCTATCCAACCCAAAATATTCATTCAGTACTGCCTATATCAAGTATTCAAAGTAAAATAAGTTTACAAGACTGTAAACAAGGAACCAGAAACAGCAATTGGTAAATGAGAATAACTACAATCCAAAAAGAGGGAACAAAAAGGGTAGCTATAGAACTTCTGAATGGTGACAAAGTCAAGACAATTGTTAGATGGAACAGATTGTTTTAAACCTGAGAAACAAATTACGTAAATCTCAGGCTTACTTCAAAGAAAACTAATAACTTTTGCATCAGAATAAAAAAATAAAGAGGACAATTTCTGGTAAGATGGAGGAATAAGATAAGCTACACAAACCCTCTTCAACGAAGAAAACAAAACTCAATTGACAGAGATACAGAAGATAATCCTGGAGCCCTGATCTTTGAAAGGAAGTATGCAAAAGTGGATTAGGCACCAACTAGTGGGAAAACCTGAATAAAAACAGTGAGTGCAGAGATGGCTGGAGCTGTGGACTGTCAGCTACTATGATGGCACCAACAGCCTGAATATTTACAAGTGATGTTGTGACCTGAGAATTGACCTAAAGATCAGCTCTGGTCACCAAGAGCTGCAGGGATGATTGTGCTGGTGGCCGATGACTATGAAAGGAAACAGCAAAGAGTAAGACAACCTGAGCTGTGTACTTTTGGCTTTCCAGAGAGTGCAGCCATTTTGATTGTTTACAAATGGTGGCCTATTTGGATGTTTAATGTGACTGAGGACACAGCCATTTTGAATGATTATAAGCAGTGGCCATATTGGAGTTTATTCGGATTTCAGGGACCTAAGAATAAGATCCATTTGCCAAGGATAGTAAGGACATATGGGAGCCTGGCAATGGAAAAGGAGACAGGTGGTGAGAGAATAAGTGTACCCAACTAGCAAATAGAGAAGCACAGTACCCTGTTTACTCAGATAACATCCAAACAAAACAAATAAAATGGAAATAGTGGGCAAGTCACTCCAACATATCACTAATTGCATATAAACAAAAAGGTCACAATATCTTGGTGACAACAAAGCATCATAGTACACACAAATAAGCAAGATAAAGTAGGAGAAGCAAAGAACCAGGATACAGATGCAGAACACATCCTTGAAGAAGAAGCAACATTAGAACTCCCTGATAAGGAATTCAAAAGAATGTAGGTACCTTGAACAATTGAGAGACAAATCAAGGAAAACACAATGATAAAATTAAGGAAAACACAGAGAAAAGCCAAGAACAATATCAAAAGACAAATCAAGAACAAAATGAAAAAAAAAATAAATGAAAATTAGAGTTGATGCAAAATCCACAGATAGAAATACAGAAGACCAATACTAAATTTTCAGAAATGGATAACACATTGAATGGGCAAAGTAGAATTGAATCAATGGAAGACAGAATTAGTGAGGTTGAAGACAAATACCTCAATACTTCTTTGGAAAGGGCTCAAGCAGAAAAAAATAAAGATAGAAGCAAAATGAAGAAATCCTGTGTTTCATGTAAGATATCATCAAAATCAATAATCTATATGTGATTGGAATTTCAGAACAGGAAGACACAAATAAAACCACAGAGAAAATTGTCCAAAATTCGTTGGAGAAGAATTTACTTGATGTAATGAAAGAGGAGAATATATCCATTCAGGAAGTCCAACAAACCCCAAACAGGTATACCCCAAAAGATATTCAACAAGATATATCATCATCAAACTCACCAAAACCAAAGACAAAGAAAGAATCCTGAAAGCAGTATAGGAAAAAAGGAAAAGTTACCTACAAAGGGAAACCAATAAGAATAAGCTCAGAGATTTATTTGCAGAAACCATGCAGGTGAAAAAACAATGGGATGCTATATTTAAAACCATGAAAGAATAAAATTTCCAGTCAAGAATAATATACCCAGGAAAATGGTCTCTCAAATATTATGGTGAAATAAGGATATTTCCAGATAAGCAGAAATTATGGGGATATATTAAAACCAGAGCAACCTGACAAGAGTCCTTTGGGCTGAGTACCAAGAACAGCAAACAACAGCTGACCATTAGCACACATGATGACATAACCCAGAAACCAACCCAGTTATGGAAGTATCCAAAGTAAATAAGGCTACTAGATTGTAAATATGGAACCAGAGACATCAATGCCAAGTGAGGACAACTACAAACCAAAAAGAGAGAAAAAAGAGTGTAGTTACAGAAATTATATATGGTCGGGATGTTAAGACAACTGCAAAATAGAATGGACTGTTCTGATCTTGGAAAGAAAATTATAAATCACAATGTAACCTCAAAGAAAAATTATAAACCTTCACATCAAAATAAAAAAGAGGACAAGCACAAATATTTAGCAAATACTAAAACAATAGCAATAAAGGATGTGATAACACAATTCATAAACAAAATGAGCTCGGCATAAAAAATTATAGGGAAGAAAGAAATCATCAACACCATGGAAAAACATATAACAAAATGATAGCAACAAATTCATATTTGTCAATAATTACACTGAATGTCAATGTATTAAATGCACTATTTAAGAGACAAGAGAATTGCAGACTGGATAAGAAAACATAAGCCATCAAAATTCTGTGTACAGGGAGCTCTGGTGGTGTATTGCCTACGGCATTTGACTGCTAACCAGAAGGCTGGCAGTTCAAACCCAACAGCCACTCTTCAGAAGAAAGGTTGGGCAATCTACTTTCATAGCAATACTGCCTCAGAAACACAAAGAGGGGTTACCATGAGTCAGATCCAACTCAACAGCTTTAGTTTTTTATGCTATCAACAAGAGACACACTGTAGAGACGAAGAATGACATAGACTAAAAATCAAAGGTTGGAATAAGATATAAGAAATCAACAATAGGAAGATCAGCAGAAAAAGAGCAAACACATGGAAACTGACTAACACCCTGCTTTATAATGACTGGGCAATAGAAGAAATAAAAAAATAACTTAAAAAAATTCCTTGAATCAAATGAGAATGAAAACACAACAAACAAAAATCTTTGAGACACAGCAAAGACAGTGATAGGGGCCAATTTTTAGCAAAAAATGCACATATTAAAATAAGAAAGAGCCAAAATCAGCATCTTAACTCAGAATTTCCAACAATCAGAAACAGAGTATCAAAAAAATAAAATAAAATAAAAAGCCTACAGTCATCAGAAGAAAAGAAATCATGAATATTTGAACAGAAATAAATGAAATAGAAAATTGAAAGAAAATAGAAAAAATCAACAAGACAAGATGTTGGTTCTTTGAAAACTGTAATAAAATTGAGAGACCACTGGCAAATTAACAAAGGAAAAGAGGAACAGAATACAAATAACATGAATAATAACTGAATTGGGTGACACAACAACAGAACTGACAGAAATTAAAAAGATTATATCAGGACACTATGAAGAACTGTACTCCAACAAATTTGAAAATCTGGAAAGATTTCTAGAAACATACAACTTACCTAAACAAACATAAGCTTAAGTGGAAATTTTAAACAGAATCATAACAAAAGAAGAAATGGAACAGGTCATAAAAAAAATTATCAGCACAAAAAAAGCCCTGACACAGATGGTTTCACTGGTGAATTCCAAAAAACATTCAGAGAAGAACTGACACCAGTCCTACTCAAATTATTCCAAAACATACAAAAGGATGGAATCCCCCCAAATTCATTTTATGAAGCAAGCATAACCTTGATACCAAAGACAGGCAAAGACATCACTCAAAAGGAAAACTAGAGACCGATATCACTCATTAACATAGATGCAAAAAATCTTCAACAAAATCTTAGGCAATAGACTCCAGCAACATATGCAAAAAATAATTAATTATGACCAAGTGGGATTCATATCAGGTATGCAAGGATGGTTCAACATTAGAAAACTAATGAACATCATCCATCACATAAATAAAGCAAAGGAAAAGAACCATGTGATCATATCAATTGATGCAGAAAAGGCATTAGATAAAATCCAACACAATTTCCTGATAAAAACTCTCAACAAAATCAGAATAGAAGGGAAATTCCTTCACATAATGAAGGGCAGATATGTGAAACAATGACCAACATTATTCTCAATGGAGAGAGACTGAAAGTATTCCCCTTGCAAACAGTAACCAGACAAGGATGCCCTCTACCACCACTTCTGTTCAACATTGTATTGGAAGTCCTAGGAAGGGCAATAAGGCACGAAAAGGAAATCAAAGTCATCCAAACTGGTAAAGAAGAAGTTAAACTATCCCTACTTGCTGATGATATGATAACACACATACAAAATCCAAGACACCCAGAAAAAAAAAAAAAAAAAAAAAAAATTACTGGAACCAATTGAGAGGTTTAGCACAGTGGTGGGATACAAGATCAATATACAAAAATGTGTTGTTTCCTCTACACCAGCAAAGAGATTGATGAAAAGAAAGAAGGAAATCACTACCATTTATATTATATACATAAAAAAATAAGATACTTAGGAATAAATCTCATTAGAGACACAAAAGTCCTACACAAAGAAAACTACAAATCACTACTCCAAGAAATCATAAGACATCTACATAAATGGAAGAACATACTATGTTGTAGATAGGAATATTGAACATTGTGAAAATGTCAATACTACCCAAAGCAATTTATACATTCAATGCAATCCCAATGCAGATCCCACTAGCATTCTTTAAGGAGATAGGAAAAACCAATCACTAATTTTATATGGAAAGGAAAGAGTCTTCAAATAAGGGAAGCACTATTGAAGAATAACAACAAAGTAAGAGGTCTCCTACTCCCGCATCTAGCTACTGTACAGACAGAGTAGTCAAAACAGCCTGGTACTGGTACATAGACCAGTGAAATAGAATTGAGAACCCGGAAAGAAATCCATTGACCTATGGTCAGATGATTTTTGACGAAGGGCTTAAATCCATTAAATGAGGAAGAGATGGTCTCTTTAGCAAATGGTGCTGGCAATGGGATATCCATTTGAAGAAAAATGAAACAAGATCCATACCTCACACCATACACAAAAATTAACTCCAGATGGATCAAAGACATTAATGTGAAACCTAAAACTATAAAGTTCCAGAAGGAAAAAAAATAGGGGCTTATTTAGGGGTCCTAATTTGTGCCATAAATAGACTGTCAAGCATAACCTATTGTTGTTGTTATTAGGTGCCATTGAGCCATCTCTGACTCATAGCGACCCTGTGCAAAGCTGAACAAAACACCACCCATTCTTGCACCAGCTCCATGATCTTTGCTATACTTGACCCCATCGCCACTGTCACTGTGTCAATCCATCTCGTTGTGGGCCTTCTTTCTTTCATCAGTGCTCCTCCCTACTACTTATGACATCCTTCTCCAGTGAATGGTCCCTTCTGACAATGTGACCAAAGTATCTGAGATGAAGTCTGGCCATTCTTGCTTCCAAGGACTATTCTGGCTTCACTTCCTCAAGAACAGAATTGTTCATTCTTTTAGTAGTCCATGGTTCTTTTAGTATTCTTTGCCAACATCACAACTTGAAAGCATAAACTCTTCTTCAGTCTTTCTTATTCTTTGTCCAGCTCTCACTTGCATATGAGGCTATTGAAAATACCATGGCTTGTGTCAGGCACACCTTAGTCCTAAAGGAGATACTTTTACTCTTCAGCACTTGAAAGAGCTCTTTTGCAGCTGATTTGCCCAGTGCTATACATCATCTGATATCCTGCCTGCTGCTTCCATTGGCGTAGATTGTAGAAACAAGCAATATTAAGTCTTTGACAACTTCAATCTTTCCTCCATCTATTGTGATGCTGCTTAATGGTCCAGTTGTGAGGATTTTTGTTTTGTTTATAGTGAGATGTAAACAATACTTCAGACTGTATTCTTCAATCTTCATCAATAAGTACTTCAAGTCATACTCATTTTCAGCAAAGCAAAGTTGTGTTGTCAGCCTATCTCAGGTTGTTAATGATTCTTTCTCCATTACTGATGCCATGATCTTCATATAGTCCAGCTTCTCAAATTATTTGCTCAGCATATAGATTGAATAGTATGGGGAAAGGATACAACCCTGATGCACTCCTTTTGGATTTTCATCCATGCAATGTCCCCTTGTTCTGTTCGAAGGACAGCTTCCTGGTCTATGTACAGGTTCCTCATGAGCACAATAAAATGTTCTGGAATTCCCAACCTTCTCAATGTTATCAACAATTTTTTTTTTTTGATACACACAATCAAATGCTTTTGCATAGTCAAAAAAAACACGAGTAAGCATCTTTCTTGTATTCTTTGTTTTCAGCCAAGATCCATCTGACTTCAGCAATGATTTCCCTCATTCCATGTGCTCTTCTGAATCCAGCTTCCATTTCCAGAAGTTCTTTGTCAATATACTGCTGCAATCATTTTTTAATTATCTTCTTCAAGATTTTACTTGCATGAGATATTAATGATATTTTTTGATAATTTCCATATTCTGTGGAACCTTTCTCTGGAATGGATACAAATATGGATTTCTTTCAGTCCATTGGCCAAGTAATTGTCTTCCAAATCTCTTGGCATAGCTGAATGAGTATCTCCAGTGGGATATCCATCTGTTGAAACATCTCAGTGTGTATTCCATCAATTCCTGAAGCCTTGTTCTTTGCCAGTTCCTTCAGTGCAGCTTTGACTTCTTCCTTCAGTACCATTGGTTCTTGAACATATGTCTCCTCTTGAAATAGATGAACTTCGACCAATTATTTTTCATACAGTGACTCTGTATATTCCTTCTTCTTTTGATGCTTCCTGCATCATTCAACATTTTGCTCATAGAATCTTTCTGTTTTGCAACTCAAGGTTTAATTTTTTTCCTCAGTTATTTCAACTTGAGAAGTGCCAAGCGTGTTCTTCCCTTTTGTTTTTCTAACTTGAGGTATTTGCACATTTCATTATATCAATTGGCTTTGTCTGCTCGAGCTGCTCTTTGAAATCTTCTGTTCAGCTCTTTCACCTTGTCATTTCTTCCATTTGCTTTAGCTACTCTTCATTCAAGGGCAAGTTTCAGAGTCTCTTCTGACATCCATTTTGGTCTTTTCTTTCCTTCTTGGATTTTTAAGGACCTCTTGCTTTCTCCATAGATGATGTTCTTGATGTCATCTCACAATTCTGGTTTTCAATCAATCAAATCTATTCTTTAGATGGCCTCTAAATTCAGAAAGAATATATTCAAGGTCATATTTTGGTTCTTGTGAACTTGGATTAATTGTCTTCAAGTTGAACTTTCATAGGAGCAGTTGATTGTTCCACAATCAGATCCTGCCCTTGTTTTGGCTAAAGATACTGAGCTTTTGCATCACCTCTTGCCACAGATGTAGTCAGTCTTATTCCTGTGCATTCCATCTAGCAAAGTCCATGTGTATAGCCACTGTTTGTGTTGTTGGAAAAAGGTATTTGCAATGAATAAGTTGTCGGTCTTTCAAAATTCTACGATGTGATCTCTAGCATTATCTCTGTCACCATGGCCAAATTTTCCAACTTTTGGTGATTCTTCTTTGTTTCCAACTTTTGCATTCCATCACCAATGATAATTAACACACCTTGATTGCATGTTTAGGCAATTTCAGACTGCAGGAGGTCATAAAAATCTTCATTTTCCTCAACTTTGGCTTTGGTGTTTGGTGTGTAAATTTGAATAATAGAATTATTAACTGGTCTTCCTTGTAGATGTATGGATATTATCCTATTGCTGACAGTATTGTACTTCAGGGCAGATCTTGAAACATCCTTTGCAATGATGAATGCCATGCCATTCGTCTTCATATTGACATTGCTGGTATAGTAGACCATGTGGTTTTCTGATTCAAAATGGCCAAAACTAGTCCATTTCAGCTCACTAATGCATAGGATATCAATCTTTATGCATTCCACTTCATTTTTGACAACTTCCAATTTTTCTTGATTCATACTTCATACATTGCATGTTCCAATTATTAATGGATGTTTTCAGCTGTTTCTCTCCAATTTGAGTCATGCCACATCAGCAAATGGATGTCCCAAAAGCTTTACTTTATTCATATCATTAAGGTTGGTTCTACTCTGATGAGGCAGTTCTTTCCCAGTTGTATTTTGAGTGCCTTCCATACTAAGAGTCTTGTCTTCCTGCACTGTTTTGGACAATGTCTCCAGTCTATTCATAAATTTGCCTAGTAATGTATCAGACAGTGTTTCTGAGCTATTCATAAGGTTTTCCCTGGCCTTTCCTTCTTCCTAGCCTATCTAACTCTGTAAGCTGTGTTGAAATCTGTGCACCATGAGCAAGTCTGCTGGCATTTGAAACACTGGAGGCACAGTCTCAAGCCTCATAGCAATGCACTGCACAAGCCACCACAGTAAGACAAACTGACAGAAAAGTTTATATCCCTTAGCTTTTGGAAACCCCTACCCCTCTCCTTACCTGCTTCCTATCTGGACTCTGCTGCTTTTGTTGTCCCTGTCTGCTCCCTGACTTTCCTGCCTCTGGGAATGTGTCTTTTTCTTGCGTGCCTTACCTAGATGCTGCTGCATTTTCTCTAGGTTATGTCTTAAGCATAACCTAAGATGCACAAATGGCTGAAGATAAACTAGATGAATGGGACAGTCTAAAAATTAATTTTTTTATGTGCTATATAGACTTCTCCAAAAGTATGAAAAGAGAAGCTACAGATTGGGGGGGGGGAAATATATATATATATATACTTGGTAACCACATGTCTGACAAGGGACTTATCTCTAAAATTTATAGAAAACACCAACACCTCAACAATATTAACACAAATAATCCAATTAAAAAATGGACAGAAGACAT
The DNA here is from genome assembly GCF_000298275.1 of Orycteropus afer afer. NCBI lineage: Eukaryota > Metazoa > Chordata > Mammalia > Tubulidentata > Orycteropodidae > Orycteropus > Orycteropus afer. The sequence continues at coordinate 523,684 of NW_006922327.1, forward strand.
GAATAGACACTTCACCAAAGAGGATAAGCATGTGGCCAGCAAATACATGAAGAAATTCCCACAATCATTAGCCATCAGAGACATGCAAATCAAAACAACAATGAGATATCATCTCACCCCAGCACTAATGGCAAAATTCACAAGACAGAAAAAAAAAAAAAAAATGCTGGTGAGGATGTAGAGAAATGGGGAGTCTTTTGCACTGCTGGTAGGACTGTAAAATTATGGAAATGATTTTAAAATGATGCAACCACTGTGGAAAGCAGTATGGCTATTCCTTCAAATGCTGGAATTAGAAATACCATTTGACCTAGCAATTCCAGTTGTGGGTATATATCCTAAAGAACTGAGAGTCAGGACAAGAACAGATTTTTGTATGCCCATGTTTACCAATGGCACTATTTGCAATAGCCAAAATATAGAAACAACCTAGGTGTCCATCAACAGAAGAATGGATAACCAAGCTATGGTACATACACACAGTAGAATACTATGCAACTCTAAAGAATAACTTAGAATCTGCAAAACACTGCATAACATGGATGAACTTGGAGGACATTTTGCTGAATGAAATAAACCAATCACAGAAACACAAATATAGTATTAGTTTATTATTGTAAAAAGTCAAGGAAAGGCTTATATATGGAAGGAAACTTTCTTTGTTGATTACCAGGGGTGGGAAGGGAGGGAAGGAAACACTGCAAAAAAATTAAATTAAACAAATAATAATAATAAATAAATATGTATTGACCTATGGCACTTTAGTTTTGTGTGTTTCACTGTACATAAATTATATTTCAAAAAATGCATTAAAAAATAGAGGACAAGTGCAAATACATTTTTTTGTTGTTAAGTGCTGTTGAGTCATCTCTGACTCATAGAGACCCCTATGTACAACAGAACGAAACATTGCCCAGTCCTGTTCCAACCTCCCAATCCTTGCTATACCTGAGCCCATCATTGCAGCCACTGTGTCAATTCATCTTGTTGAGGCCCTTTTCCTTTTTTGTTGACCCTCCATTTTACCATACGTGATATCCATCTCCTGGCAATGGTTCATTCTGACAACATGACCAAAATAGGGGAGACAAAGTCTGGCCATTCTCGCTTTCAAGGAGCGTTCTGGCTGTACTTCTTCCAGGACAAATTTGTTAGCTCCTTTAGCAGTCCACGGTACTCTCAGTATTCTTCACCAACACCACAACTCAGAGAATCAACTCTTCTTTGGTCTTCTTTATTCATTGTCCAGCTCGCACATGCATAACAGATGATTGAAAATTCCATGACTTGAGTTAGGCATACCTTAGTTTTCAAGGAGACATTTTGAAAGAGTTCTTTTGCAGCAGAGTTTCCCAGTGCAATATGTTATCTGATATCTTGACTGTGGCTTCCATTGGTATTGATTGTAGAACCAAGTAATATGAAGTTTTTAACAATTTCAATCTTTTCTCCATTTATCACCATGCACAAATACTTAGAAAATACTAAAATAACAGCAATGACAGAGATCATAATATAATTCATAAACAAAATGAGCTAAGCACAGAACATTATATGGCACAAAGAAATCAGTAACACACACACACAGAAATCACATAACAAAATGATGTCAATAAGTTCATACTTGTCAATAATTATGCTGAATGTAAATGGATTAAATACACCACTCAAGAGCTGGAGAGATGCAGACTGGATAAAAAAAAACATGTCCCATCAATATGCTGTCTATAAGAGACTGACCTTAGACACAAACACAAAAAATAGAGTGAAAACCAAAGGTTGAAAATGATATATTGACACAATGACATCCTACAAAGGCAAGTGTGGCAATACTAAATCCTGATAAAATAGACTTTAAGACAAAAAGGACCATAAGAAAAAAGGAAGGATATTATATAATCATTAAAGGATCAATTGAATAAGAGGCCATAACCATAATAAATATCTATACACCCAATGAAAGAGCCCCAAAATACATGAATCAGATTTTAACAAAATTAAAAAGACAAATAGATGAATCCACAGTAATATCCAAACCAAACCAAACTCACTGCCATCAAGTTGATTCCAACTCATAATGACCCCCCATTGAGTTTCTGAGGTGGTAAATCTTTACAGAAGTAGATTGTCTAGTCTTTTTTCCACATAATGGCTGGTGAGTTTGAACCACCAACCTTCTGGTTAGCAGTCAAATGCCTTAGGCACTACACCACCAGGAAGATTGTAGTGTACCACTTTCAATAAATGATAGAACAACTGGAAAGAAATTCAAAAAGTGTGCAGATAAACTAAACAATACTATCAACCAAATTGACCTTATCGACATCTATGTAGCACTTCACCCAACAATAGCACAATATACATTCTTTTCAAAAACACATGGAACATTCTCCAGAAGAGACCTTATGCAAGGTCACAAAGCAAGCCTAAATTATTTTAAAAACATTGAAAGATTGCAAAGCATCTTCTCAGATCACAATGCTATAAAATTAGAAATCAATACTAGAAAGACCAATGGAAAAATATCAAATCCATGGAAACTGAATAACACTCTCCTCAAAAAAATACTGGCTGATACAAGAAATAAAAAATATTTTACTTTTATTAATTTATATATAAAACTATTTAAAATATTAAATAGTTCCTTGAAGCAAATGAGAATGAAAACGAAATATACAAAATTCTTTGGGATACAGCAAAAGCAGTGACCAGAGGCCAAATTTTAGCAATAGATTCACACATCAAACAAGAAGAAGGGGCCAAAATTAAAACTGTAACCCAACATCTCCAACAAATTGAAAAAGAGCAACAAACAAAGCCTATAGTCATCAGAAGAAATAACAAAGTTTCGAGCAGAAATCAATGAAACAGAATATAGAAAGACAATAGGAAAAAATCAATAAGAAGTTGGTTCTTTGAAAAGATTAATGAAATCAACAAACCACTGGCAAACTTACAAAGGAAAAGTAGGGTGTTCTGGTTACCTAGTACCACTCTGACAGGAAACATACCATAAATGGGATGGCCTTAACAAAAAGGAGTTTATTCTTACATTTTGGAGGCTTTAATAACAAGTTCAAAGTGTCAGGCTCTAGGGGCTGGGTGAAAGCCCCTCAACCTTGAGGTCCAGCTCTGCCTCCTGCTCCTGGCCCACTGGAGCTAGAGACATTTCTTCACTCAGACAGCTGCTGGTTGCTGATACTGAGAAGCCCCAAGGTTGACAAGTCAAAAGGCACAGTCCCAATGTTACCAAACCACATGGCAGGCCATTAACTTAAGTCTATTGTAAGTCCCAAGGTCAGCAGAGCATAGCAGGCTGCTGAGCAACAACATGACACTTGCAGGTTCCAAGCATACCATAAGCTAGAGACCACTCCCAAGGCTTCTCCTTAAATACAGGAAGCAGACCACATTCCCAAAGGTAGCTACTCAGCTGCTCACAGTAGATTCCACCATGGAATTGATTACCAGTCTCATCGTGGGGAATACTACATCCAGCTGCCCAGCCACTGAGCCAGGCCTAGCCAAGTTGACACACAAACATAACCACCACGTAGGGGAAGATGCATATAACACTAATAAGAAGTGAAAGGGTTGGTGTCACAAAAGAACCAACTGAAACAAGTAGAATAATATCAGGATACTACGAACAACTCTAATCCAAGAAATTTGACAAGGAAGCCAAAATGGACAGATTTCTAGAAACGTACTACTTACCTAAACTAACACAGACTGAGGTAGAATATTTGAATATCCATAACAAAAGAAGAAATGGAACAGGTCATAAAAAATTACCAACAAAAAAGAAAAATGTCTTGTCCCAGATCATTTCACTGGAGAACACTACCAATCATTCCAAGAAAATCTGACACCGATCCTACTCAAAATATTCCAGAACATAGGAAAGGATGGAATCTTACCAGATTCATTTTATAGAGCAAACATAATCCTGATACCAAAACTGGACAAAAAGACAACCAAAAAGGAAAACTACCATCCAATATCTCACTAGGATATAAATGCAAAAATTTCAATAATTCCTCCTCAATAGACTCCAACAACATATCAAAAAAAAAAAAAAATACTAATACATCAAGACAAAAGTGGGATTCATACCAGGTAAGCAAGGATGTTCAACATTAGAAAAGCAATCAAGGCAACCCATTAATAAGAGAAATAAAGGAAAAGAATCATATTATCATATCAATTAATGTAGAAAAGTTATTTAATAAAATCAAGCATCCATTCCTGATAAAAACTTTCAGAAAACTAGTAATAGAAGGGAAATTCTTCAACATAATAAAGGGCATGTATGCAAAACTTATAAGGAACTCTGGTGGTGTAGTGGATAAGGCATTTTGTTGCTAAACAGAAAGTCAGGGGTTCAAACCCACCAGTGGGTCTGCAGAAGGAAGATGGGTGATGTACTTCCACAAAAATTTACAGCCTCAGAAATACAATGGGGGGTTGCTATGAGTTGGAATTGATTCAATAGCAGTGAGGGTTTTTTGTTGTTGTTGTTTTGTTTTGTTTAATGAAAAATCAATAGCTAAGATTATTCTAAATGGACAGATACTGAAATCATTTCCCTTCAGAACAGGAGCCAGACAAGGTTGCCCTGAATCTCCACTCTTATTCAACATTGTATTGGAAGTCCTACATAGGGAAACAAGGCAAGAAAGGGAATTTAAAGGCACCCAAATGGTAAGGAAGAAGTAAAATTATCCCTATTTACAGATAATATGATCATATACATAGAAAACACAAGAGACTCAACAAGAAAACTACTGGAATTTATTGAAAGATTTAGCATAGGAGCAAGATACACGACTGACATACTAAAATCATTTGGATTCCTCTACACCAGCAAATAAAGGTCTCTGAAAAGGAAATAAATAAATCAATACTATTTGCAATAGTTACCAGAAATTAAAAAAAAAAAAAAAGACCACGACAAAGAAAACTACAAAACACTACTTCAAGGAACTATAAGAGATGTACATAAATGGAAGAACATGCCATGTTCATGGATAGAAAGTAATCTATACAGTCAATGTAATCCTGATCCAGATCCTATCAACATTCTTAAAGACATGGAAATCCAATCACTAATTTTATATGGAAAAGAAAGAGACCTCAGATAAGCAAAGCACTACTGAAGAAGAAGGAGGAGGAGGAGGAGGAGGAGAGGAGGAGGATAGTAAGAAGTCTCAAAATTGACTATGCAGTCACAGTGGTCAAAAAATCCTAGTACTGGTACAATAACAGACACATTGAACAGTGGAACAGAATTGAGAACCGAGAAATAGATTCATCGACCTGTGGTTAGCTGATGTTAGAGAAAGTGCCAAAATCCATTAAATAGGAAAGAAAAAGTCTCTTTCACAGATGGTGCTGGCAAAATTGGATATCTCTTTGCAGAAAATATGAAATGCAATCCATATCTCACACTGTACACAAAAAAACTAACTCCAGATGGATTAAAGAATTAAATATGAGATCTAAAACTATACAATAAATCAAAGAAAAAAATAGTGGCACTGCTGGTGGGAATGTAAAATGATAAAACTACTGTGGAAATCAGTATGGTGATTCCTTAAAAAACTTAGGGGCCCTAACTTATGGGGTAAAAAGACATTAAGCATAATCCAAGATGCACAAACAGCATAAGATAAACTAGATGATTGGGACTTTCTAAAAATTACATCCTTATGTGCATCAAAAGACATCTCCAAAAAGGTAAAAAGAGAATATACAGAGTTGGGGAAAAATATTCAGCAATGCCATGTCAGACAAAAGACTTATCTCTAAACATTATAGAAAACTCCAGCACCTCAATATCAAAAGGAAAATAATCCAATTTAAAAAAATGGGCAGAAGACCTGAACACACACTTCACCAAAGATATTCACGCAGCCAATATACACATAAAGGAATATTCATGATCGTTATCCATTAAAAAAACTAAAAATCAAACTCACTGTCGTCAAGTCGGTTCCAACTCATAGCAAACTCTTCTTGGGTTTTTGAGGCAGTATCTCTATGGAAGTAGATTGCTCAGTCTTCCTTCCAAAGAGTGACTGGTGGGTTTGAACGCCAGCCTTAGGGTTAGCAGTCAAATGCCTTAGGCACTACGCCACTAGAGAAGATGCAAATCAAAACAATCATGAGATACCATCTCACCCCAGTATTAATAGCAAAACTCAACAAGACAGAATAAAAAATGCAGACAAGGATGTGGAAAGATTGGGATTCTCATACACTGCTGGTTGGACTATAAAATGATAAAATCACTGTGGAAATCAGTATGGTGATTCCTTAAAAAGTTGGAAATAGGAATGCCTTTTAATCCAGAAATTCCATTATTGCTGTTGTTATGTGCTGTCTAGTTGGACCCGACTCATAGCGACACCTCCTTGGGTTTCTGAGGCAGTATTTCTACGGAAGTAGATTGCCCCGTTTTTCTTCTGAGGAGTGGCTAGTGGGTTTGAACCACCAGCCTTCTGGTTAGCGGTCACATGCCTTAGGCACTATGCTACCAGAGCTCCTGGAAATCCCATTACTAGGTATATATACTAAAGAAATGAGAGACAGTACATAGATATATGCACACTCATGTTCATCACAGCACTGTTCACAGTAGCAAAGACATGAATACAACCTAAGTGCCCATCAACTGAGGAATGGATAACCAAGCTGGTATATACACACAATGGAATACTATGAAACCCTCACAAATAATGTAGAATCTGCAAAGCACCACATAACACAGATGAACTTGGAGAACATTATGCTGAGTGAAATAAGCCAATCTCAGAAGGATAAATATTGAATTAGTCCACTACTGTAAAAAGTGAAAGATAAGTTTATGTATGGAAGGAAAATTTCTTCATTGGCTACCAGGGAGGGGAGGGGAGGGGTGGGGAAATTCCTAGATATGTTGGGGGGGGGAAATATAATATATATTAAACAGATGATAGACAGATAGATAGAGATATAAAACTCACTGCTATCAAGTTGGATCCACCTCATAGAGACCCTTCCTTGGGTTTCCAAGGCAGATTCACTACGGAAGTAGATTGCCCAGTCTTCCTATATAGATGCGTGTGTGTGTGCGCGCGTGCCAAAGGTTAATAGTGGTTACTAGACTAGGAGGGAGGAGGAAAAGGGAAGCATTTGTTTCAAGGCATTAAGTTTGTGCTAATGGTGGTGAACTGTTTTGGAAAAGAGTAACCATGGTTGAATAACATGAAAAATATCATCAATGTCCCTGAGCTGTAAATGTGGAAGTTGTTATGTTGATGAATGTCTTGTGTGTGCTTTCTTCACAATAACAGTTTAAAAAAAAGAAAAGAAAAATATTGTATTATTGACCTCACGAACAAAATCCTTTAGAAACGTATTTCAGAAAATAGCTAGCCTGGGATCTCTGGTGGCGTAGTGCCTAAGACATTTGACCGCTAACCAGAAGTTTGGCAGTTCAAACCCACCAGCCACTCCTCATAAGGAAGGTTGGGCAATCTACGTTGGTAATGATACCATGTTGGAAACCCAAGGAGGAGTCTCTATGAGTTGGATACTTCTAGAGGGCAATGAGTTTGGTTTGGTTTATACTTATTTAATTACTTCAACCAAATATTTTAGGTGTGACAAGCAAGACTAAATGCACAGGATTCCAAGACATTTTGAATATATTGAGTGTAGTCTTCTTACTGAAGACATTAAGAAAAATAAGAAGTCTAAAAACACATTTCATTGATGCTACAATTACTGAAAAATTCAATCATCAGTACTTCTCCTTGGTAGTTTTCAAATAATAAAAGTGTCATATGCAATTTAGCCTTGTAAATATTTTATTGATATGGAAAGATTTTAGACCATCATTATCCAATAAAATTTTCTGCAAAAGTTGGAAATTTTCTTTGCATTGTCCACTATGGTAACCACTATGTTTAATTCATTACTGAGCACATGAAATATAGCTAATACATTTGAATAAATGAATTTTAATTTTGCAAAATTTGAATTAATTCTAATTTAATTTAATAAACATATGTGACTAGGTGCTAATGTATTGAACATCATGATCTTACACCATCCAACAGAACTTAACACCAGCCAGGAGTTTAAAAGGAGAAATCTGGCTTCTCAACAATTTTGTTCATATGTAGTTCCCCAAAGGAATAATGTCCCTGAGTATTCTTACATTGAAAAACTGGAGAAAAACTGTGAATTATCCAAATGTGTTTTCTTTCAGCAAAGGAAAAGGAGAAAAAATAAACTATAGAGCTCATTTGCACAATACAAATGAGAAAAGTTAAAAACAAAAAAGAAGACTTTAAGGTGAAAGGCGTGTTTTCTTTTTGATATTTAATACTGTCATATTATCAGAATTAATATGCACAATGAAATGTTAAATAAATTAAGATTGTATTAATGTATTGATAGTTGTTGTATTGAATTAATTTAATTTAATATTGTATGAGCTCATTGAAGTCTGGCTTAGAAGAAGTGTAGCCAGAATGCTCTTTAGAAGTGAGAATGGCCAAAAGACTTTGTGTCACTCACATTGGTAATATTGTCAGAAGGGACCATTCCCTGGAGAAAGGTATCATACTTGGTAAAGTAGGGGGACAGCAAAAATAGGGGAATACCCTCAATGAGATGTATTGATACAATAATTGCAACAATGAGCTCAAACATAGCAAGGATTGTGAGGATGGCACAGGCCTGGACATTGTTTCAGTCTGTTATACATGGGGTTGCTAAGAGCTGGAGATAACTCAAGTTCATCTAACAACAACAAGTGTATTCAAGATACTCTGATGACACTGTGGTTATGATTAGTAATTTTCAATTAATCACAGTTTTAGCATTTTAAGGGATATCTTTGAAGCTTCTTTAAAAGATGATGATCTCCTAAGACAACCAATATATCTTATTCAGATTTTTATTATCATAGCAATCACAATTGTGTTTTGTTCAAAAAACATTCATTAAGTGTTTACTGTATAGCTCAATATAAGAAAATAGTCATTTACAATTCATAATGTTAAGCTGCAAGTATATATTGTAGCTCTGGATTTGACACATTGAGTAAACTAGCTTGTTTCAGGAAAAAC
>NW_006922327.1:532905-549350 GCF_000298275.1 Orycteropus afer afer
ATATATATATTAGGGTCTGTATCTTTTCAGAAGCTGATAATGACATTCACAGGAGAAACTCAGATGTTTTCATGGTAACATTCTGGTCAGGGTATAATAGTTGACTTGGTGAAAAAGAATATAATGGGTTTATGGAAGATAGCATCTTACTAATAGACCGTGGGCTAGATCCCTGTATAAATAGACATTTTGAGAAACTTGGTAAAGCAGATGCAAATAATTATACTGGAGAAGTTAGAAGCAGCTAATGAAAAGATAATGTATTGGATCCACTGAAGGCAGCAAAAGAGAATAGGTTAAGTGACTGGGAAGTAATTAGAAATACAAAGGCAGTCAGGGAGGAGGAAAAAAAAATAAAATCACGGAACCCATAGGTGTTAAAAACTCAGAATAGTCAAACCGGGAGTACTTCAACATGAACTGGGGCCATGAATGGGGACAAAGATTGTACTGGGAAACAGAACAGGACCTTCTTACCTTAAATTGCCACAGAGTCTGGAAGGGAGTTGGTGAAAGGGAAGAGGAACTATCTCCAAATAAACAGAACCCCAAATTGGACACACACCAGTGGTCTTGAGCCCAACTCTTAGCAATCCATTTTAGTATAGAGCGTAACTGAAGCCTAGGATTTCGTAACTTGTGGAATTGTGTGGAGGGGCGCAGACCTTTGTCCTTCAGGGTGCCTGGTCGGTTTGATCTGTGGGACTTTGATCACCGGCTGGGTGCCACCATTGGCAGACTTCTCCAGACTGGACCAGGGGCTGCGACTGTCCTTTCTGCACCTGCATCACTGACTGAGTTATCTCAGGCTAAGCACAGAAAACAGCCCTAGGTTTCTCCCATGGGGATTACTTCTTGTGCTAACCTCTTTGCTCTTGCACAGGTGCTCCTGTGAGTGAGCACATTCTGCTACAGTGGCCAATTCCCAGGGCCACTGGCTGAATTGGAGGTACACCTCTCAAATATCTCATCCTTCCTTCATTTTTCTACTACCCTCTTGCCCGATTTCCCTTCTTTTATATCTGGTCATTTGTTCCCCTGCCTCCTCTTTTTCTTTTGTTTTTGCCAAATCTTCACCCCTCCCACCCACCCTCTTCTATTTTCACTATTTTCTTACATTCTTTTGTTCATTTGTTCATTTTCCTATTTCTTGCTTATATATTTTTGTTCTATCTTGTCCTCTCCTATTTTTTTCCTTGATTTTTTTTTTTAATCTTTTCTTTTTTCCCCCTGCCTCATCCAGTGGGAGGAACATATTATTAAGCCTCCACTAGTCTGTCATAGCTACTACACTGACCACCTCACTCAACAGACAAGTAACATCAGTAGCTCCTGCACAAAAGGATCAGTGACAGATGGTAGACCCCTGATTCTCCCAACTGCAGATCCTCTTCATGATGAATAGAGAACTGTACCAATATCCTCATCAGTGATTCAATCAACACAGAAACCTGGAGATAGACCCCATACAGCTGATTTAATACCAAAGAAATACACCTGTTCCACACTTCCAGATAAAGTAAAACATAAAACCTAGGTGAAACAAATCAGTACAAAACTAACAAAGACATCTTCAAAATATCCAGCAAACAATAGAAAAATTCAAATCAAATAACAACAACAAAACAGGACAAGACAGTAGAAACAAGTGCCCAAGCTAATCTCCCCAAGGAAGAACAAGTAATAGAACTATATAAGGAATTCAGAAGATATATAGATATATATGTTGTTGTTGTTATGTGCCGTCGACTCAGACTTAACTCATAGCGACCCTCCTTGGGTTTCCAAGGCAGCATCACTACGGAAGTAGATTGCTCAAACTTTCTTCTGAGGAGCGGCTGGTGGGTTGAACTGCCAGCCTTCTGCTTAGCAGTGAAGTGCCTTGGCACTACGATACCAGAGCTCCCATATATATATATATGAAGATATATATGTGTATATGTATATGAAGCTATATACACACATATATACAGGCATATACATATACATACATATAAATATGTGTGTGTGTGTGTGTGTATAGACACACACACACATAAATGCTTTCAAGATCTCAAAGAAACCCATAAGCAGAAGAAATGAGAAGACAGACAATACCCTTAGAGAATTCAGGAAAATCTTTCAAGAACAAAATAAACATTCAAAATGGCTGTGCCTTTGGACAGCCAAAAGTCCACAGCTCAGATTGTCTCCCTCTTTTATGCATCCCCTTTTATGCACCAGCTACCAATGCAGTCCTCTCTGCAGCCCCTGGTTTGCAGGGCCAATTTTTAGGTTAATTCTTAGGTCCCAACACTACTTTTTAATATCTAAGCTGTCCTTGCCATTAGGGTTGCTGATAGTCCTCAGCTCCATATGTATCCTTTTTCAGTGCTTTCATGCAGGTTCTTCTATTAATTGGAGTTTAGTCAATTCTGTATCCTTCCTTTCAAAACTCAGAGCTCCAGGATTGTCTTCTGTATCTGGATTAATTTGTTCCTTTTTTCTTTGTTGATGAATTTATGTGTAGTTTGTCTGTCTATTCCACCACCTTACCAGAACTCTTCTAGATGACTGGGATCTTTTAAAAATTAAATTGTTATGTCCATTGAAAGACTTCTCCAAATGGGTAAAAGAGAACATAAAGATTGGGAAATAATATTTGGCAATGACATATTGGACAAGTAATTTATCAGTAAAATTTATACAAAACTTCCACACTTTAGGTGCAGAGGATTTGCAATGGCTGAGGGAAGCCAGCCAGGAAGTGTGGGTTTGGACTGGCTGTTGAGGCCAGGAAGGAAGTGAGGCAGCACAGCATGTTTGCACTGGCTGAGACAGACCAGGAAGTGAGCAGAGTGGTTTGGAACAACTAAGGGAGATTAACTTGTCTGTCAGTTTGTCATACTATGGTGGTTGCTAAGATAGAAGACGGATGAGGCCATCTACTTCTCAAAGAACTGGCCATTGGAAACCTTATGAATAGGAGTGAAACATTGTTTGATATATTACTAGAAAATGTTATGAATAGCCCTGAAACACTGTATGATACAGTGATGGAAAATGAACCCTTCAGGACAGAAGGCACTCAAAATACAACTGGGGAAGGGATGAATCCTCAGAGTAGAGCTGAGCTAATGATGTGGACAGAGTTAAGGTTTTAGGACCTCCATTTGTTGATGTGGACCAACTCAAGACAAGAAGAAACAGCTGCAAAAATCTATTAATAATCAGAACATGGAATGTACTATGTATGTATCTAGGAACATTGGAAGTTGTCAAAAATGAAATGGAATACATAAAGATCAATATCTTAGGCATTACTGAGCTGAAATTGACTGGTTTTGGCTATCTTGAATCATACAATCTTATGATCTACTATGTAGGGAGTGAAAAATTGAGGAGGAATGCCATGGAATTCATCATCACAAAGAATATATCAAGATCTATCCTGAAGTAAGACTCTGTCCATAATAGAACAGTATACAAACATCTACAAGGAAGAACAGTTTATACTACTATTATTCAACTTTACACATCAATCACCAAAGCCAAAGATGAGCAAATTGAAAATTTTTACCAACTTCTACAGTCTGAAAATGACAGAACATACAATCAAGATGTGCTGATTATCATTGGTGGTTGGAATGCAAAAGTTGGAAACAAATAAGAATCACTGGTACTTGGAAAATATGGCCATGATGATAGAAATAAAGTTGGAGATCACATGATAGAATTTTGCAAGACCAATGACTTATTCATTGAAAATACTTTTTTCCAAGAACACAAATGTTGGCTCTCCATGTGGACTTTGCCAGATGAAGTATGCAGGAATCAGACTGACTACATCTGTGCAAGAAGCAATGGAGAAGGTCAATATCTTCACCCAAAACAAGGCCAGGTGCTAACTGTGGAACAAATCATCAACTGGGTATATGCAAGTTCAAGTTGAAGGTGAAGACAGTTTAAACGAGTCCACAAGAGCCAATATGAGACGTTGATTATATCCCACTTGAATTTGGAGAACATCTAAAGGATAGATTCGATGCATTGAACACCAATGACTGAAAACCAGAGGATTGTGGGTTGACATCAAGAACAGGATCCATGAAGAAAACAAAAATGTCATTAAAAAGACAGGAAAGGAAGAGAAGTCCAAAATGAATGTCAGAAGAAACTCTGAAACTTGACATTTAATGAAGAGTAGCTAAAGCAAATGGAGGAAATGACAAGACAAAAGAGCTAAACAGATTTCAAAGAGCAGCTCAAGAAGACAAAGTCAGTTATTATAATGACATATGCAAAGACATGGAGTTAGAATATCAAAGGGGAAGAACACACTTAGCATTTCTAAAGCTGAAAGAACTGAAGAGGAAATTTAAGCCTTCAGTTGCAGCATTGAAAGATAATATGGGCGATATATTGAATGACGCTGGAAACATCAAACGAAGATGGAAAGAATACACAGAGTTACTGTACCAAAAAAATTGGTCGATTTCAAGAGATGACATATGATCAAGAACTGATAGTATTGAAGGAAGAAGTCAAAGCTGCAATAAAGGACTTGGAGAAAAACAAGGATTCAGAAATTGACAGAATACCCACTGAGATGTTTCAACAAATGGATGTGATGCTGGAGACACTCACTCAGCTATGCCAAGAGATTTGGAAGGCAACTACCTGCTCAACTGACTGGAAGGGATCCATATTTGTACCCATTTCAAAGAAAGGTGATCCCACAGAACATGGGACTTATCAAACAACATCATTAGTATCACATGCAAGTAAAATCTTATTGAAGATAATGCAAAAACCATTGTAGGAGTATATTGACAGAGAATATCCAAAAATGCAAGCTGGCTTCAGAAGAGGAGGTGGAACAAGAGATATCATTACTGATGTCAAACGGATCTTGACTCAAAGCAAAGAATACCAGAAAGATATTTACTTGTGTTTTATTGACTATGTAAAAGCATTCAATTGTGTGGGTCATAACGAATAATGGATAACATTGAGAAGAATGGGAATTCCAGAACATTTGATTGTATTCATGAGGAACATGTACATAGACCAGGAGGCAGTCATTTGAACAGAACAAAGGGTTACTGCATCATTTAAAATCAGGGAGGAGGTGTGCCAGGGTTGTCTCTTTTCACCGTACTTAATAAAACTGTATGCTGATTAAATAATCAAAAATGTGGACTATATAATGAAGAACATGACATCAGGATTAGAGGAAGACTTATTAACAACCTGCAATATGCAGACAACACAATTTTGCTTGCTGAAAATGAGGATTACTTCAAGAACTTACTGATGAAGATTGAAGATTACAGTCTGCAGTATGGATTATATCTTAATATAAAGAAAACAAAAATCCTCACAACTGGACACATAAGCAGCATTATGATAAATGGAGGAAAGAATGAAGTTGTCAAAATTTTCATATCTCTTGATTCTACAATCAACACCAATGGAAGCAGCAGTCAGAACATCAGATGACATACAGCACTGGAAAAAATCAGCTGCAAAAGACCTCTTTAAAGTGCATAAGATCAAAGACATCTCCTTGAAGACTAAGGTGCACCTAACCCAAGCCATGGTATTTTCAATTGCCTCATGTTCACGTGACAGCTAGACAATGAATAAGGAAGACAAAGAAAGTTGATGCTTTGGAGTTGTGGTGTTTCCCAAAGATACTGAAAGTACCATGGACTGCTATAATGACTAACAAATCCATCCTGGAAAAAGTGCAGCCAGAATGTGCCTTGGACATGAGAATGGCCACGCTTCATCTCACCTACTTTGGTTATGTTGCCAGAAGGGACTGTGCTCTGGAGAAGGATATCATAATTGACAGGCGACCAATAGACATGTGAGAATATGCTTATGATCATTATCCATTATTGTTGTTGTTATTTGCCGTCAAGTCGACCCTGACTCATAGCGAACCCTCCTTGGGTTTCCGAGGCAGTATCACTATGGAAGTAGGATTGCCCAAACTTCCTTCCAAGGAGTGGCTGGTGGGTTTGAACCACCAGCCTTCTGGTTAGCAGTCAAGTGCCTTAGGCACTATGCTACCAGAGCTCTTCATTATCCATTAGATACATGCAAATCAAAACAACAATGAGATATCATCTCACCCCAGCAGTAATAGCAAAGTTCAACAAGATAGAAAACAACAAATGTTGAAAAGGATGTGAAGAGATTAGAACTCTCATACATCGCTAGTGGGACTGCAAAATGGTACAGCCACTGTGGAAGATAGTATGGGTTTTCCTTAAAAAAAAACTGAAAGTAGAAATATCATTTGATCCAGCATTTCCATTTTTATAATATATGCTAAAGAAGTGAGAACGAGAACATGAATAGACATAGGCACACCCATGTGTATCACAGTATAATTCACTATGGCAGAGAGACAGAAACAACCTAAATGCCCATCATCAGATGAATGGATAACCAAACTATGGTACATTCACACAATGGAATAGTATGCAACATTAAATAAAAATTAAGAATCCATGAATTACCTCACAATATGGATGAATTTGGAGGAAGTTATGCTGAGTGAAATAAGTCAAACACAGAAGGACAAATATTGTATGAGTCCCTTATTATAAAAAGTCAATGAAAGGTTTACATAGGAAAGGAAATCACTTTGTGAATTACCAGTGATGACAGAGAAGGGGAAATAATATTTCAGGCTACTTAGGAGTCATATATTGATTTGGATGAGGGGAAGGGTGGTATTGAAAAAGTCTGTGACCAGCACAGTGACAATGGGAAAAGGGAGGACTCAGAAACATGCACAAACAATATAGAAAACAGAGGTAAATAGTATTGCATGCACAATACTGCATTACCAGTTCCAGCAAACACTAGGCTCTCTATAAATGCCTAGACAAGTGATAAGATCAGGTGGGGTTAGGTATAGAGGAATATATCCAAGACGAAGAATATATTCGGCTAAATATAGTGTAACGTATGTACTTGTACTACAAAATTATCCATATACATTACAGAAGCAACAGAGGACAAGGTTGGAGTAGCTTCTTAGAGGCAACCAAACACCTTGAGGGAGAGAATCACCAGGCTTTGGACCATAGTCTCAGGGGACATCCTGCTCAATTAGCACAACATAGTACATAAAAAATCTTGTCCTATATCTTACTTTAATGAATAGTGATTGTGTTCTTAAAAGTTTTCAAGTGGCCCTCTAAGATGCAACTATTGGTCTCCTCTCATCTGGAGCAAAGATGAGTGAAGAAAATCAAAGTTATTTGGAAACAATTAGTGAGATGATAGGATGTACCACTGAGGACCTTGGCTTCATGACCCTGAGTCAGGAGAATTAGATGGTGCCCAGCTACCAATGCTAACTACTCAGAAAGGGATCAAAATTGAATATCCTGGATAGAGCGGGAAGAAAAATGTGGGAAGAAATTCAAAAACAACAAAAGTGACCAGAATTATTAGTCAGATAGAGACTGATGAGACCCCTAAGACTATATCCCCAGGTTTTCCTTTGGGGCTGGAAACGAACTAATTTCTATGGATTAGCTCTCAGCCCAACAGTATAAAGACCAACATACAGAATACAGACTACATCTCCCTGTAGTAGTACAGGGAGATGCACCTACCTACCCTAGGGAGTTGCATGCCTTTCATCAATCAGCCATGAGGCATCAGAAGGGCAGCATTCACATATAAGGAAAGCTGGACCAACAGGAATGCAAAGATAAGAAGGGCACAGGGCAAGAATAGTCACAGAGAACAGAGGGGAAGAGAGCTTTTTACGGTTGGGGACTGTAACTGTGGCTGTAAAATAAAATGTGCATGAATGTTGAGAGTAAAATGAATCAGCTTTGTAAATTTGCACCCTAATCACTATTTATTTATTTATTTATTTATTTATAAATAACAGTGCCTAAGGCACTTGGCTGCTAACCAGAAGTCTGGCATTTCAAACCCACCAGTCACTCCTCGGAAGGAAGATGGGACAATCTACTTCCTTAGTGTTACTGCCTTGGAAACCCAAGGAGGGGTTGCTATGAGTCGGGTCTGATTCAACTGCACATAACAACAACAACAACATTACAAAAAGAATAAAAAAAAAAAAAATTAATGGTCCATTCCCTAGAAAGTGCTTGTCTCAGCATGATGTCCATATAATTATGAGACAATATGGCAAACTGCAAATTGTGGCATGATTTATCTGACTCTTCCTTTCACTGATTGCCTTTTTAAGCACAGTCTTCTTCCGGAGAGGGTGAATATCACAATGTTAACATAAGGAGGAAAAAGCCAATAGAAATGAGTTGGCATGCTGCATCTGCAACTGCTTATGACCTCTCTCAAAACAGATAGTTCATAAACTTTAATATCTAATGTCTCAATATGAAAAAATAAATCATATATTACAGAAACACTACCTGAGTGATTTGTGTGTTTTTGAAAACCTCTATTGCATTTCTGAGGTAGCAAATCTTTATGGAAGTAGATTGTTCAGTCATGCTTCTGCAGAGTGGCTGGTGTGTTTGAACCACCAACCTTCTGGTTAGCAGTCAGATGATAAAAGCACTGTGTGTAATTATTTCCAGTATCAAATATTCTATAGCATGTTATTGAAAAGATGCCATAAGTCAGGTGAAAATTACATCATGCTTAAAATAATAGTAATAACATTGAAAAATAAAAGACCATTAAAAAGAAAAATATATTTTTGAGTTTTCAAATGATTTCTAGTTATTCTTATCAATAATTGAATTTTGAAAAAGTCTTTTTTTTTTTTTTTGGTTAAGGTCATTTTGAAATGGTTTTCTTTAAAGATAAATTAATTGACATTTAAAAATGCATATAAAGATTTAAAATAGAATTATTTAATCTTGCTGTCTTTATCAGATTAAATGCTCATACATGTGCGTATCCCAAACACATAGATATGTACACCACACAAATATAAGCAAACACACTTGTTAAAATACAAGCAAACTAGATCTAGTAAAAGCAATGTAAATATAAAAAGTTGATATTGACTATCTTAGATGCTCTATTATATACCCTTCCTTCCCCAATGATTGGGTCCATATATGCCTTCTTCTAAGGACCAATGACATAATCGTATTTCCATGTTGTTATGTATAATGAGGGGAGCTCTTGTAGCATAGCGCGTAAGGCACTTGACTGCTAACCAGAAGGCTGGTGGTTGAAACCTACCAGCCACTCCTCGGAAGGAAAGTTGGGCAATCTACTTCCATAGTGATACTGCCTCGGAAATCCAAGGAGGGGTCGCTATGAGTCGGGTCTGACTCAATGGCACATAACAACAACAACAACATGTATCATGATAGTACACCATAGTAATCATGAAAGATAAGTCTTGAAGTGAAAACATTTTCATTTTATAAAATGGCAGGACCAAACAAATACATGTTTCAATGAATCAGCATACCAGTGTGCAGTGTTATCCAGAGGAATAGAATCAATAGAACATGATAGATGATAGATAGTTAGATACATATATACATACATACATACATACATAGAGACAGATAGATAGATTTTAAAGAACTGTGGTGCAGAAAATCAGAAATTATTAGAGCAAGTAGCAAGGATGGAAAATCAGCAGAACTTAACAAAGCAGTCTTAAGACGGAATTTTTCTTCTCTGAGAAATCTAAATTTTTCCTATCAAAACCTCATTCAATAATCCCTATAATCTGTAAAACTCTGTAATGGTAATTGTATGAAGCCCACCTACATTACTGATGGTGATCTCTTTTACTTAATCATGTTGTGATTGGTGTTATGTGCTGTCCAACAAATAGCAAACCCTCCTTGGGTTTCTGAGGCAATATCATTATGGAAGTAGATTGCCCAACCTTCCTTCTGATTTATTTAACCATAGATATTAAAAATATTTAAAATACTTTCACATCAATACCTAGATTAGTGTTTGATTAAGTGATTGGAATAGCTAAAATTGTCATAAAATTCACCATCACACCTTGTAAAATAGGATATGACCAAACTGTTGGTAAGACAAAGCAGGAATATTACCAAGAAATCCCACTGCATATTGGTGATGTGAAATGCAATTAGGAGAGGGGAATTGATTGTATGGTATGTGAATTATATTTCAATAACACTTATATATAAAAGTACAGAAATTAATGTACATGACAGAATAAAAAATATTGTACATTTGGAAAATTGATTCCTATCAATCATTTATTTAACAGCTCTATGTATGTCTTCTTCTCGTCAGACACTATCATACATACGGAAGATACAGGGATGAATAAAACAACCAGATCGCCTGGTGTTTATGGATGATTTCCTATCATTCTCCCTTTCTTAGGATGATTTGTTTCTCTCTTGCTTCTTTCAAGATTATCTCTTTATTTTTGATTTTCGAGAGTATGATTATAATGTTTCTGTGTGTGAATCTCTGACAGTTTTTCTTAATTGCAGCATATTGAATTTCTTGGAGCTACAGGCACTCCATAGGTTATGAATGAGATCTGTTCCTAAATGTGTCTTTAAGTTGGATTTGTGGGTAAGTTAGAACAGGCCCACAGGGTTCTTTTTGATCCTTACTTTAGTGCAAGAAAAATCTGGAAAACTGTTCAATGTTTTAAAAGCTGCATGAGCAGCAAGTGAATGTGATTATGATGAAGAATTTGTTGTCAGTATGGGGTTGGTTTGGAGCACTGCTGGCACAGTGGTTAAAGCATTAACTTGTTACTAAAATGTTGATGGTTTGAATCCACGAGCTTCTATGTGGGAGAGAGATGTGGCAGTAGGCTTCTGTAAAGATATATATCCTTCAAAACCCTACTCTGCTCGTTAGGGTCACTATGAGTTGGAATTGAACATCACCTTGATGTTAGTGGGTTTAGTTTTAGTTTGGTTAGGGGTTGGATTGATCTTTTCAAACAGTGAATTTGCACAACATCCAAGGGAAAATACTGATTATTCATAAGTCACACATCTGTAACCCAGGGCCTTCTGTATATATTCTTGTTTTTTGTAAAATATGGGAAACTTTTAGTCATCATGTCTTCCAGTATTATTTCTGCCAATTTCTCTTTCTCTTATCCTGCTGGGACTTCCACAATGTGTTTCTTGTTCCACTTGGTGGTGTCTGAGAGGGTTCTTAAACTCTTTTTATATTTATTGAATTCTTTCTCTTTTTGTTTTTCAGATTCAAAATTCTAATTGACCCATATAGAAATTTTTTATATTCCTCTTTATTATAAGTATGTCATATTTTAGTGATTTTTTTTTTTAATAGTACTTGTAGAAATCTCCTCTCCTAATTGCATTTCACATCACCAATGTTCAGTGAGCTTTCTTGGTATTATTCTTGTTTCAAACAGTAATATAATGCCACTTATTAGTGTCTAATAATGGTTTTAGAGTTGGAGACCACTGATTACCTGACCACATATTGTTTGCCCACTGTCAGTTCTCTGTAGTTAACTCAAGCTTAGTCTCATGTTTTGACTTTCAGGAAAAAAAAAATAATAATAAAAGTATGTTTTTATGTAATTCAGTTTTATTGATTAAACATTTAAATAACTGGCTAATTTTTTTTAAGAAAAAAGCATAATGTGATAATAAAGGTAAACACATGAAATATGTGACAGCTCAGCCCTAGCCATCCCAGCTAGCTAGAAACAGTGACAGACTGTTGCTGTTGCTATGTGCCATCGAATGGGACCCGACTCACAGAGACCCCTCCTTGGGTTTCCAAGGAAGTATCACTGTAGAAGTAGATTGCCCAACCTTCCTTCTGAGGAGTGACTGGTGGATTTGAACTGCCAGCCTTCTGGTCAGCAGTCAAGTGCTTTAGGCACTATGCTACCAGAGCTCCCGAAATATAGACTAGATATTTTCTATGATCTACAGTAAATACATACTTGAAAATTCATCCAAATTTTGTATGGGTTTTATTTTGTTGTTTTTGTTTTTTAAAATGGTGTGATTTCAAATTTTCTTCAGAGATTTCTTCTAGCAACAGTTTTAGCTATGTTATCCTGATACAACTTCTGATGAACTAGAAATTATTTTCCTTCTGATTCCCCCATGGAGTCCATGACACATTACATGACCCCTATGATCTGCTATAAAATGATACTGTATAAATGATGTTTAACTGAATGTATTTTTTATGACCATTTGGGACATTTGGTTCTGCAGGAAAGTATTTCCTTTTTATCTTGCGATTTTTTTTTTCATCAAGATTAAACAAAGCTTCTCCCAGCAGCACAGCTGAGATAAAGAGATTGGTTGGCCTCTGGCACATCAGGCTGGTGGTGACAGATTTCCATCTATTTCAGGAACAAACTTGAAACTATCCACAGGTATTTCCTTTTCTTGCTGAACAGCACAGCAGACATTATGTTTCCCACAGCAACAATCTCTAGCTTATTATTTAGCTCCTTGACAGAAAAACAAGTGAAAGCACAACAATTTTAATATTATTAGACACAAAGAAAAGAGAATTCAAGTAGTTCTCCTGAATCTTCAAAGAGTATTGGAACAGCATACTAACCTATATTATTAATCTTGTAAAGGTGTTTTGACAGCTTACTCACCTATATTATAAAGATGATACACAGATAGATAAAAAGTACAGATAGATTATAGACAGATAGATAGATGCATAGCCAAATGTAATGGAACAGATAAAATATGAGAACAATGTTTTCTAAGCTTTATTAAAATACCATTCTATCCACTTTACACTCAGAAAACAGTTTTTGATGCAATATTCAAGATAAAAAAAATAAAACATATTTTTAGATATAAGTTTATATGAGTTTAAACAAAATCTATGCTGTCAAGGTCTCATGAGAATATAAAAACTTAATTATATTGCAAAACTCAATAATAATAATTTATAGTAAAACTTTAATAAGTTTACTACATATCTATCACTTTTCTACATTCTGTAATGTACTCTAAATTCACCCTTTTCACAACTCTTTGAGGTAGGAGGAAACAAAAGTCAAAGATGTTAAATAACTTGCTAAAGGTCATAGAGCAGGAAACATGATTGACAATGAAAGATCTTTTGTGTCCTTTTATAAAGAACATCACTCTTACATTTTGGGAGCTTCTTGGGTGAATCCTTTGTCTTTTTTATTTAGTTACCAAATTCTTGTATTGTTTTTAGCAATATGAAATTTTTTGTCTTTAAATTCTGTCCATTAGAATATTAATTGTGAAAGATAATAAGTTGCAAAATAAAGAAAACTTGAGAAATAATATCTTAAGCCAATTTGAACGCATTTCTTTGTTACAGGATTTATCTGATCTATTCGATTGCTCACACATATTGTTATTCAAAAAGTGTGGCACATGATTACCAAACATATTTGACCATGCAACACTTCTTCTGTTGTTTTAATGAAACATTATTCTTACTGAATCAGTGTTTATTGGTGATGCATTTTATAAAATATTGGCAAAATGATACAAAGAACTAATAGAAAGGATGTCCTCGCTTACAACACTTAATTCACCTATACTGTGATCACACATGTTATGCCTAGCCAAGCAACACATTCACTTATTAAATATATACAAGAACTGCAGGCCACTATAATGGTCAAATGAAGAAATTCTATCATTATAAGGAAGAAATAAAAAATGAATTCAAGGAGTTTTCTCTAAAATCTTTGTTAATATATCTTATCATGCTTTACTTCTGAAAATGGCATAAGATGTATACCCACACATATTGTTATTGTTGTTAGGTGCCATCTAAATGGCTCTGACTCATAAAGACTTTAAGTATAGTAGAAGCCTAAGGCACTTGACTGCTAACCAGAAGGCTGGCGGTTCAAACTCACCAGCCACTCCTCGGAAGGAAGGTTGGGCTATCTACTTCTGTAGTGATCTGCCTCAGAAACCCAAGGGGAACTCACTATGAGTCGGGTCTGACTCAACAATACATAACAACAACACCAACAGAAGAAGACACTGCTGGGTCCTGGGCCAGCCTAACAATCCTTGGAAGAATGAAGGGGTCATCTACTTCTCAAAGAATTGGCCAGTGAAAACCTTATGAATAGTAGTGATACAACCTCACATATGTATAAATAATTGCTAAGAGTAGCTTTAATATAAAGCACATATCAAAATATTAGCAATAACAAGAAATTACAATGTTTCAAGCTACATTGTATAGAAGCTCTTGATTTAGTAAATCGTTCATGTGTGCAATCATTTCTCCAATGACTATTTCTTTATCATCTGTATGGTAGCCTAGCCTTGGACAGTGATACAAACAAAAAATACATAAAATTAGAAAACAAATATAGGTCTTAAAATTAACAGAGATCATACTTCTACTCATACTTTCATACAATATACTACTATAAAATATTAAAATAATGTCTGTGATTTATTTAAGAACCCCAGATGCACAGTGGTTGAAGTGCTCAAGTGCTAACAAAAAATCACTCATTTAAACCCACCAGCTTCTCCTTAGGAGAAAAATGTGGCAGCCTGCTTCCTTAAAGATTTCAGCCTTGGAAACCATTGGAACAATTCTACTGTATCCTAATGGACCCTATGAGTCCAAATCTATTCAAAGGCACAGGTTTGGATTGAGATGATTTATTTAGTACTTACTGCATTAAAGAATCACAAAGAAAGTGTACCATGATGTTTAATAGCAGAGGCCATAGACTAAAAATGTCTTAAAGGAAACTTAGACACATTTTGGTGGTGTAGTGCCTAAGGCATTTGACTGCTAACCAGAAGGCTGATGGTTCAAACCTGCCAGCCACTCTTCAGAAGAAAGACTGAGCAATCTACTTCTGTAGTGATACTGTCTCAGAAACACAGGGAGGGGTTGCTGTGAGTCGGGACCAACTTGATTGTAGTGAGTTGTTTTTTTTTTTTTTTTTTTTTTTTGTACACCCTTGGGAAAGTTATTTTTCCTCTATACTTCTTTATATTCTTATGTAGTAAATGAGAACAATAATACTGTTGTTCCAAGAAATACATAAGAAATAACATTTAGGGACCAGGTTGCTGGTCCAATATTCTTATGTAGTAAATGAGAACAATAATGCTGTTGTTCCAAGAAATAACATTTAGGGACCAGGTTTGCTGGTCCAATAGCACCTGGTGGAACCACTGAGACTATGGCCCCTAGTTGCCCTTCAGGTCTGGAATTGAACCCACACCTGTGGTTTCCAGACAAACAAAAGACAGGCATATGAGTTGAACATTTACCTGAGGTAGATACACTCCTTTGAGAGAACAATCATTGAAAAAGAAGGGCTTCCTATGCACAGGGAGGCAGCTTAGTGAGCAGGAGTCCGTGGAGGGATGGACACTGGGAACAGGTAACTATGGGGAGGATGTGGAAAGGGAGGTATTGCATTGTGGTAAACTGTGGTCAATGTCATAAGACAAAGTATATGTAAACTGCTGTATGGAAAGTGAATTTGTCCTTTAAATCTTCACCCAAATTACAATAATATAAATAAATAAATAAATATTAAAAAAAATAACATTTACAATTTTGAAAATAACAACTGACATATAATATACATCCAGGAATGTAGATTCCTATTATCTACACCAGGAGTCTTCACATTTTTGTTGATATGCACTGTAAAAAAAACTTCTGAAAAACTTTCTCCTTGTAATTTTTTTTTTAAATGGTATCTAAATTTGTAATTTTGTGCTGAAAAAGAGGAAAAAGCTACAATTTCTTACATATTAAAAATGGTGTTCTTATTATTTGACATTGTGGTGATTATGACTCATGGTGACCAATCTGGGGAGAGTAGATTTACTCTATATATAGAGTTTTTTAAGGCTGAGACTTTTTGGAAGCAGATCAAAGGCCTATTTCAGAGGCACTCTTGGGTGGATTTGAACCACCAAACTTTCAGCTAGTAGCCTAGCTCTGAACTATTTGTGTCACCCAGGGACTTCCATATTAGAAATAGTAACTTTTTTTTTTTTTAAGAAAATAAATTTTGGAAGTGTACAAATTGTTTTCCTTATGTATCACAATGAAATGCAATGGCAATTTGATACTTCATCTTCACAAAAATAAATAAGAATTTTAAAATGTCTTAAATGGTCCCTAGCACTTCTTTTCCTTGAGCTAGTATGTCAATTTAAACAACCCCACAATCTTTTTCCTTATGTATTACATATTTGGAACTAACAAGTTCTAATGGCATGTGTATTTGTTTGTAGCAGTTAAAAAATCCCTAACAGAATAAAAATGTTTTGAATTGAGTTGTCATTAGGTATTATTAGTAAAAAGTGCTCACAATTACATACATTTACTATAAATTTTGGAAAATACCATACACAAAAAGAAAACTTTTATTGGACATGAAAACAAAAATACTATTTTTTTTAAGTTAATTTGTGTAGCCTTGGTTAGATACTGTCACCAAAAGTAAACAGGATTCAGAATAA
>NW_006922327.1:549475-551797 GCF_000298275.1 Orycteropus afer afer
TAGGTATAAATACTGACAAATCTTGTTTAAATAAATAAGTGAAGAAAATGAAATATAATGAGAAGGAAGAAACTGAAGTGTAACTTTTATCATGCAATCTTTGAACTCCAGGTTATATGTCAAAAATGATATAATAATCTATCATCAAAATGCATGCTTATTGATCATTCTACTTTAATTTAGATGAAATACTTTAATCACCTTGAAACGAGAACAACGCAAAAGGAAACCACCTCATTAACAAAGTAATGTGTCACTCAGTCATTATTGTAGTTTACTTTCTCAAAACCTACACCAATATTTTAATGATTTTTGTCAACTTTTTTTTTTTCAATATAACTCCCCAGAATAGTCATCATAATGAGGTGAAAGACATTCCTTGTTTGTCTAGTATGGGAATTATAATTAGACATCTGTGATTGAAAATGAAATCCATAGGAGAGAGGAGGGTCTAAGACAATAATATTAGGAATGATTATATAAAATTTAAAGATCTGGGTCTTTATTTCCTAACACACATGTCCCATTTTGAGGATAGCAATTATTTTTAATCCTCAGAACAATACAGTGAGTAGATTAAAATTATGTCTAGGGTTATAGGCAAGGAATCAGGAGCTTGGAGAAGCTAGGTAATCTGCCAAAGTGATGCAAATGAGTGTCTGATTTTTGATCAGTTTTATTTTAGTATGACTTCAGGACTTATATTCAGGCTACCACATGTGCTGGAACAAAATATGCCTGAGCCACAAAAGGAAGGTTACAGTGGAAAAATACACTTAGTAAATATCGATAATAGTTGAACTTTTGTTAAGATAAAGGAAGAAAAGCATTTTGGAATAAGATAATAACAAGTGTGGAAAAACAAACTCTGAAATACTATATTTTGTTAATTATGAGATCTAAATCTTTGCACCACCACTTGTCTGTAAGTTTGTCATATTGTGGCAGCTTTTGTGTTGTTGTGAGGGTAGAGGGTGTATGCCACCAGTATTTCAAATACCAGGAGGGTCACCCATAGTGGATAGGCTTCAGTGGAGCTTCCAGACTAAAACAGACTTGAAAAAAAGGGGCCACCCACTTCCCAAAGAACTGGCCAGTGAAAACCTTATGAAGATCATTGAAACGTTGGCTGACAAAGTACTAGAAAATGTTATGAATAGCCCTAAAACTTTGTCTTATAAAATGCAGAAGATTAACTCCTCAGATAGGAAGGCACTCAAAATATGACTGGGGAAAAGATGCCTCCTCAAAATAGAGTCAACCTTAATGACATGGTTGTAGTAAAGCTTTTGGAACCTCAATGTACTGACACTGCACAACTCGTAATAGGAAAGAACAACTGTAAACATGTATTAAAAATCAGAACATGGAGCATATAAAGTATGAATCTAGGAAAATTAGAAGTTGTCAAACATGAAATGAAATGCATAAAGATCAATATCCTAAGCATTAATGAGCTAAACTGAACTGGTTTTGGGTATTTTGAATCAGATAATCACATGATCTACTATGCTGGAAATGCCAAATTGAAGAGGAATGATGTGGCATTTATCACCACAAAGAATGTTTCAAGATGTATCCTGTAGTACTAGGCTGTCAATTATAGGATAAAAATTAATACATCTACAATGAAGACCACTTAATACTACTTTTATTTAAATTTACGCACTGTTCTGGTTACCTAGTGCCACTCTGACAAGAATATAACACAAACACAATGACTTGAACAAACAGGATTTTATTCTCTTACAGTTCGGGAGGCTAGAAATCTGAGTTCAAAGTGCCAGGCTCTAGGGGCTGTGTGAAAGCCCCTCGACCTTGGGCTTCAGCTTTGCCTCTTGCTTCCAGCCCACTGAAGCTAGAGGCATCCTTTCACTCAGGCAGCTACTGGCTGCTGAGGCTAACAAGCCCAAGATTGACAAATAAAATGGCACAGTCACGATGTTACCAAGCAATATGGAAGGTCGTTGATTCAAGTCATTGAAAGTCCCAGGATCAGAAGAGCACAGCAGGCTGCTGAACAATGAGACAGCTACACACAGGGTTCAAGGGTGCCATTACCTAGAGACCATTCCCAAAACTGTTTCTTATATGTGGGATGCAGACCACATACCCAAACTAGCTACTCAGATGCTTCAATAGATTCCACCATGGCGTTAATCACCAATCTCACCAGGGGAACAACTACATTCAGCTGCTCAGTTGCTCAACCAGACCCAGTCAACTTGACACACAAACTTAACTACCATACACACTAACCACCAAAGCCAAAGATGAGGATATTAAAGATTTTTACCAAGTTCTGCAATTTGAAATTGACCA
>NW_006922327.1:552965-554064 GCF_000298275.1 Orycteropus afer afer
AGAATCACTGTACCAAACAGAATTGGTTGATGTTCATTCATTTCAGGGTTGGCTTATGATCAGCAACTGATGGTACTGAAGGAAGAAGTCAAAGCTTCACTGAAGGAATTGGCAAAGAAACAAGGTTCCAAAGATTGACATGATACCCATTGATATTTTTCAACAAGCAGATGCTGAGCTGGAGGTACTAACTCATCTATGCCAAGAAATTTGGAAGATAGCTACCTGGCCAACTGACTGGAAAAGATTCATATTTATATTCATTCCAAAGAAAGGTCATCCCACAGAATGTAGAAATTATCAAACAATATCATTAATATCATATGGAAGTAAAACTTTCCTGGAGATAATTCAAAAACTGTTGCAGCAATATATTGACAGGGAACTTCCAGAAATGCAAGCTGAATTGAGAAGGGGAAATGGAGCAAGGAACATCATTTGTGATGTCAGACAGATCTTGGCTGAAGGCAAAGAACACAAGAAAGATATTTACTTGTATTTTATTAACCATGCAAAAACATTTGATTGTGTGGAACATAACAAATTATAGATAACATTGAGAAGAATGGGAATTCCAGAACACTTCATTGTACTCATGAGGAATCTTTAGATAGACCAGGAGGCTGTCCTTTGAACAGAACAAGGAGATGCTGCATGGGTTAAAATCAGGAAGAGAATACATCAGGGTTGTATTCTTTGGGCATAATTATTCAATCTGTATACTGAGCAAAAAGTCTGAGAAACTGGACTATATGAAGAACATGGCATCAGGATTGGAGGAAGAGTCATCAACACCTGCAATATGCAGATGATGCAGCCTTGCTTGCTGAAAGTGAAGATGCCTTGAAGCATTTACTGATGAAGATTAAAGACTATAGTCTGCAGTATGGATTACACCTCAACATAAAGAAAATTAAATCCTCACAAATAGAGCAATAAGCAACATCACAATAGATGGATAAAAGATTGACGTTGCCAAAGATTTCATATTACTTGGTTCTACAATCAACACCAATGGAAGCAGTAGTCAAGAATCAAAAGACATATTGTACTGGGCAAATCTGCTGCAAAAGACCTCTTTGAAGTGCTGAAGAGCAAA
>NW_006922327.1:573520-576779 GCF_000298275.1 Orycteropus afer afer
AAAAGAAGGTCGGGACCAGATTTGCTTGTCCAATAGAGCCTGGTGGAACCACTGAGACTATGGCCCCTAGCTGCCCTTCAGATCTGGAATTGAACCCACAACTGTGGTTTCCAGCCAAACAAAATACTTGCACGTGAGTTAAACATTTACCTCAAGTAGACACACACCCTGGAGAGAACAATCATGGGAGAAGGAAGGGCTGTTTATGCACAGGGAAACAGCTCAGGGTGCAGGAGAGCATGGACGGATGGTCACTGGGAAGAGGTAACTATGGGGAGGAAGTGAGAGAGGAGCTGTTGTATTGTAAACTATGGTCAATGAAATGAGACAAAGTATATGTGAACTGCTGTATGGAAAGTGAATTCACTCTGTAAATCTTCACCAAAATCACAATAAATAAAATAAAATAAAATAAGTAAAAGAAGCTTAAAAGATTGTAAACAGGGAAACAGAAGCATCAATTGGCAAAGGAAGACAGCTAAAAACAAATAGAAAGAAAAAAGAATAGTGTAGTTACAGAACTTCAAGAGATTTGCAAGATAAAATGGACTGTTCTAAACTTGGAGAGAAAATTATAAATCACAAGTTAACCTCAAAGAAAAATTATAAACCTTCATAACATAATAAAAAAGAGGACAAATATTTACCAAATACTAAAACAACAGTAATGAAAGAAATGATAGTACAATTTATAAACAAAATTATTTCAGCACAGAAAATTATATGGAACAAAGAAATCAGGAACACCATGAAAAACACATAACAAAATAGGAGCCATCAATTTATGTTGTTGTTGTTGTTGTTGTTGTGTGCCGTCGAGTACTTGTTGATAATTGCTCTGAATGCCAATGGATTAAATGCACCATTCAAGAGATGGAGAGGTGCACAATGGATAAGAAAACATAACCCATCAATATGCTGTCTACAAGAGACTCACCTTAGAGAAAAAGACAAAAATAGACTAAAAATCAAACATTGGAAATAGAGTTATCAAGTAAATGGGAACCAAAAAAGAGTAGGAGAAGCAATATTAATTTGTGATCAAATTGACTTTAAGACAAAAACCACCAGAGAGACAAGGAAGTACATTATATAACGATTAAAGGAACAATTGACCAAGAAGATATAACCATAATAAATATGTATGGACCCAATGAAAGAGCCCCCAAATATGTAAATCAGACATTTTCAGAACTGAAAAGACAAATATATGGCTCCACAGTCATAGTACTAGACTGTAATAAACCGGTTTCAGTGAAATGCAAAAAAAAAAAAAATAGAAAGAAACTTGACAAAGACATAGAAGAGGTAAACAATACAATCCAACAACTTGAACTTATAGACAGCTACAGAGCACTTCACACAACAACAGCACAATATACACATGGAATATTCTCCATGATAGTCCATAAGTTAGGTCATAAAGCAAACCATGATTTTCAGTACACATGGAATATTCTCCATGATAGTCCATAAGTTAGGTCATAAAGCAAACCTTAATAAATTAAAAAAAAAAAAAATTGAATTACTATAAAGCATCTTCTCAGATCACAATGCTATCAAATTAGAAATCAATAGAAAGATCAACAAAACAGAGCAAACACAAGGAAACTGAACAACACTCTCCTTACAAATGACTGGGTAATAGAAGAAATAAAAATTGAAATAAAAAAAAATCCTTTAATCAAACAAGAATGAAAACACAACATACCAAAATCTTTGTGATATAGCAAAAGGAATGATCAGAGGCCAATTTATAGCAATAAATGCACACATTAAAAAAGAAGACACAGCCCAAATCAACACCTTTAACCACCTTCTCCAAAAACTAGGAAAAGAACAACAAGAAAAGCCTACAGTCATAAGAAGGAAGGAAATAATTAAGATTTGAGCAGAAATAAAGGAAATAGAAAATAGAAAGGCATCAGAAAAAAATCAACAACAAGAGAAGTTATTTGTTTGAAAAGATTCATAAAATTGATAAACACTGGCAAATTTAACAAAGGAATGGGGAGAGAATACAAATAATATGAATAAGAAACAAATTGGATGACATCACAACAGAACCAACTGGAATAAAAAAAGATAATACAAGGATCCTGTGAAGAACTATGGGAGTTTTAGTGGTATAGTGCCTAAGGTATTTGACTGCTAATCAGAATACTGGTGGTTCAAACCCACCAGCCACTCCTTGAAAAGAAGGTTGAGCAATCTACTTCTGTAGTAATACTACCTCAGAAACCCAAGGAGGGGTCTGAGTTGGCTCCAACTTGATAGCAATGCATTTTTTCTTTCTTTCTTCCTTTCTTTTTTTTTTTTTTTTTTTTAATAATGAAGCACTGTACAATAGCAATTTTGAAAATCTAGAAAAAATGGACAAATTTCTAGGAACACATTATTTACGTAAACTAACACAGACAGAAGTGGAAAATTTGAACAGAACCATAACAAAATAAGAAATTGAACAGGTCATAAGAAAATTACCAACAAAAAATTAGTGCTGGCCCAGCTGTTTTACCAGACAATACTACCAAAGGTTCAGAGAAGAACTGACACCAATCCTACTCAAACTATTCCAGAATGTAGAAAAGAATGAACTCCTCCCAAACTCATTTTATGAAGCAAGCATAACCTGGATACCAAAACCAGACAAAGACATTAGTGTAAAGAAAACTACTGACCAGTATCACTCATGAATATAGACATAAAAATCTTCAACAAAATCCTAGCCAACAGACTCCAACAATATAGCCAAAAAGTAATACATTATGACTGAGTGGAGTTTTTGTCAGGTATGCAAGTATAGTTCAACATTAGGAAAACAATCAACATCATCCATCACATTAAAAAGAAAAAAAAAAAAAAAAAAGGAAAAGAACCACATGACCATATCAATTGATGCAGACAAAGCATTTGATGAAAGCCAATGCCCATTCCTGATAGAAAATTCTGACCAAAGTAGGAATACAGGAGACATTCCACAACATAATAAGTGGTATATATGCAAAACCAACAACCAACATTATTTTCAATGGAGAGAAACTAGAACTATTTTCCTTGTGAACAGGAACCAGACAAGGTTGTCGTCTATCAGCAAATCTATTCAACATTGTATTGGAAGTCCTAGCCAGGGTAATAAGGCAACAAAGGGAAATTAAAGACAAATTGGTAAGCAAAAATTAAAAGTATCCATATTTGCTGATGATGATCCTACACCTAAAAAACACAAGGGAGCTGGCAAAAAAAGAAAAAGAAAAAA
>NW_006922327.1:578399-604200 GCF_000298275.1 Orycteropus afer afer
ACCTATTTTGGTCATGTTGTCAGAAGGGACCATTCCCTGGAGAAGGATGTCATGCTTGGTAGGGTGGAGGGTCGACAAAAGAGGGGGAAGCCTTCAACCAGATGGATTGACATGGTGTCTGCAATGATGGGCTCAAGTATAGCAGGGATCATGGAGCTGGCACAGGATCGGGCAGTGTTTCATTCTGCTGTGCATGGAGTTGCTATGAGTCAGAAAAAACTCGACAACACCACAACAACACCAACAACTTTATATGTAAAAGAAAGAGACCTTGCATAAGCAAAGCACTATTGAAGAACAAAGAATAAAGTAGGAGGTTTCACACTCTTGTGTCTTAAAGCCTTTTATACAGTCACAGTAGTCAAAACTGATTGATATAGGTACAATGGTTGACATATAGACCAGTGGAGCAGAATTGAGAACACAGAAATAGATCCAATGACATATGGTCAGTTGATCTTTGACAAAGGGCTGAAATCCATTAAATGGGGAAGAGATTGTTTAACAAACAGTGCTGGCAAAACTGGATATCCATTTGTGGAAAAATGAAACAAGATCTGTACTTCACACCATATAAAAAAACTAATTCTAGATGGATCAAAGACTTAAATCTGAAACCTAAAACTATAAAGTTCCTCAAGGAAAAAAATAGAGACAAATTTAGGGGCCCTAGCATATGGTATAAATAGACTATCAAGCATAACCCAAAATGTACAAACAGAAGATAAACTAGATGAATGGGACCCTCTGAAAATTCAATTTTTATGTGCTTTCAAAGACTTCTTCAAAAGAATCAAAAGAGTACCTACAGATTGGGAAAAATTATTTGGCAATGATGTATCTGATGAGGGACTTATCTCTAAAATTTATAGAAAACTCCAACACTTCAACAACAAAAAAGACAAATAATCCAATTAAAAATGGGCAGAAGACATGAATAGACACTTCACGAAAGAGAATACTCAGGCAGCCACCAAACACATTAAGAAATGGTCATATCATTAGCAATTAGAGAGATGCAAATCAAAACAGTGAGATTCCATCTTGCCCCAGCATTAGTAGCAAAGTTCGGCAAGTCAGAAAGTAACAAATGCTGGCAAAATGTGGAGAGATTGAATTCTCATAGGGGTAGATATGTTTGTGTGTCAACTTGGCTGGTCCTGGTTGAGTGGCAGGGCAGCTGGTGGTAGTTATTCCCCATGATGAGAATGGCGATCAACGCCATGGTGGGATCTACCACAGGCAGCTGAATAGCTGCTTTGGGATGTGGTCTGCTTCCTGTGTATAAGGAGAAACCTTGGGAATGGTCTCCAATTTATGGCACCTTGAACCCTGCATGCAGCCATGTTGTTGTCCAGCAGCCTGCCATGCTCTGCCGACTTTGGGACTTAACAATAAACTTGAATTAATGGCCTGCAGTGTGATTTGGTAAAATTGTCAATCTTGGGCTTGGCAGCCTGAGCAGCCAGCAGCTGTCTGAGTGAAGAAAAGCCTCTAGCTCCAGTGGGCTGGGAGCTGGAGGCAGAGCTCAAACCCAAGGCTCAGGGACTTTCACCCTGCCCCTAGAGCCTGGCACTTTGAACTTGGACTTAAAGCCACCAAACTGTAAGAGAATAAACTGTTTGTTAAGGCCATTCCGTTTGTGGTATATTCTTGTCAGAGTGGCACTATGTAACCAGAACACTCACACACTGCTGGTGGTACAGTCAAATGACACAACCACCGTAGAAAGCAGTATGTCGATTCCTTCGAAATTTGTCATTAGAAATACAATTTGACCAAGAAATTCCATTGCTACATATATATCCTAAAGAAGTGAGAGCCAAGACAAGAATGGATATATGCACACCCATGTTCATCACAGCACTATTTACAATAGCAAAAAGATGGAAACCACTTAGGTGCCCATCAAGAGAAGAATGTATAACCAAACTATGGTATATACACATAATGGACTGCTATTTAACCTTAAAGAATAATGTAGAATCTGCAAAACACCGCATAACATGGATGAAATTGGAGGACTTTATGCTGAGTGAAATAAGTCAACTACAGAAGGACAAATATTGTATTATTCCATTATTGTAAAAAGTAAATGAAAGGTGTATACATGGAAGGAAATTTTCTTTCTTGGTTACCAGGGGTGCAAGGAGAGGGGAAGCAACACTACTAGATAGAGAGAGACAAGTGTTGATTTGGGTGAAGAGAAGGGCAATGTACCAAATGTGAGTGATTAACACAGTGGAATTGAGGAAGAGGAAGGTATAGAGAGGTGCATGGGAGATACAGACAACAAAGATGGACCATTTTGCACATACAGTATTGTGTTGTGAGTGATGGCAAACATTGACCTGTGAGTGAATAGATAGGTAGGCAGGCTGAATGATTAAGTATATCTATGCAGGGGGGAGTGTGCCCATGCCCATGTATAGGGTTGGCAGACAATGTCTCTACAAGTATACTTATATGTTGTATAAGAATTTTCAGGTATGTTGTAGAGACAACAAGGGACAAGATCATAGTCACTTCTTGGCCTGGTGGGAGCAACTAGTTGGACCTGTGGGCTCAGACCATCAACACATAGGACATCAAGCTCAATTGGCATAACATACTACACAAAAACATTGTTCCATATCCTACTTGGCGAGTAGTGACTGGGATCTTAAAAGGTTGCAAGCAGCCATCCAAATGTAACAATGGATCTTTCTTCATCCAGAGCAAAGAAGAATGAAAAAAAAAAAAAAAAAGAGATGCATGAGAACAATTAGTCCAAGGGACTGGTACAACATGCAATCCTCTGCCTATATGACTATGAGAATAGAAGAACTAGATGGTGCCCAGCTACCACTGTCATCCACTTGGAGCAGGATCTATCTAGGAGATACTGGATAGAGTGGGAGAATAATATGAAACAAAACTAAAAATCATGAAAAAAAGGGGACTAGGTTTGCTGGTTTGCTGGTGGAACCCCTGAAACTATGGCCCTTAGCTGCCCCTCAGGTCTGGAATTGAACTCTCTACTTTGGCTTCCATCCAAACAAAAGACAGGCATATGAGCTGAACATTTACATAGATAGAGACACTCCTTGGAGAGATCAATCATGGGAGAACAGAAGAGCTGTTTATAAACAGGGAGACAGCTCAGGGGGCAGAAATGCATGGAAGAGGTAACCAAGGGCAAGTAGTGGAAAGAGAACTGTAACATTGTGGGAAATTGTAGTCAGTGTCATGAGAAAAAATGTATGTGAACTGCTGTATGGGAAATTAATTTGCTCTGCAAGCAAATTCACCAATTTCACAATAAAAATTAAACAAAAGACTCAATAAATCTGCAATTTTTAGATGTGCAATAGTACCTTGACTAAGAATTCAATCTTCTGTTTAATTGGAAATGAAATGAAACACTTCTTGTTGTTAAAGT
Source organism: Orycteropus afer afer (assembly GCF_000298275.1). Lineage (NCBI taxonomy): Eukaryota > Metazoa > Chordata > Mammalia > Tubulidentata > Orycteropodidae > Orycteropus > Orycteropus afer. The sequence continues at coordinate 581,821 of NW_006922327.1, forward strand.
GAGACAAAATTCCCATTTAAATACTTATTTACCACAGATATAATTGTTTATTTTCCTTTGTTGTGTACCGTCGAGTCACACCTGACTCATAGTGACCCCTCCTTGGGTTTCCGAGGCAGTATCACTACGGAAGTAGGATTGCCCAACCTTCCTTCCGAGGAGTGGCTGGTGGGTTTGAACCGCCAGCCTTCTGGTTAGCAGTCAAGTGCCTTAGCCACTATGCTACCAGAGCTCCCTTTAGTAGTAGATATACCATAATTAAACTTTTGCATATAAATAAAATTTAGTTAACTGTACTTACTAATTTGATATTAGATCCCTATTAGAAAATAGTATTATTGTACTAAAAAATAAGAATAAATATAAAGTTAAATGTGTTGCATTTTGCATATTACTTATAAAAAAATTAACTTGATATTTTTATTTATAGTACAATGTAAAAAGAAAGTATAAAAATGTTTACTATCCTTTCTTATTGTATAATTACTAATTTTTCATTTACTATATTATGAAAATTCCCCATCATCAGTAAACATATTTTGAAAAAATAATATAAAATTTAAAATAATAAATGATAGTAGATATCAATGATTTACAGTGTTGTTATTTCTGTTAGGTAGCATCAAGTCAGTTCCAAATCATAGAGACCTTATGAAAAAGTAAATGAAACACTTCCTGGTCCTCCACTGTGTTAGATTGGGTTCTCTAGAGAAACACAAAAAAACCAGCAAAGTATATATATATATATTTATAGAGAGAGAGAGAAAAAAATTTATCTTAGGAAAATGGCTCACAAGCATATAGAAGCCAACAAGTCCAAGCCAAAAAGTCTGTCTCTGGAGGAGATGGGGCTTGCGGCTGCCTTGGCTTCTGCAAGCACAGGGGAACCGAGAGATTCAAGCTGGCATGCAGTATACTGGTTGTTGATTCCAACAAAAGATGAATCTGAGATCTCCAGGCCAAGCGGTGGGCTGCTCACTCATGGAAGTCTGTAGTTTGCACACCAGGGTTCCAACCCCTTAAGGAACGCGGCTCTTCAGGTTGTCCTTGGATATCATTGCAAGCAGGCCACACCCCTAGGGAAACTCCCCTTGGGCAGACTGGCCACTCAGAACACAGTCAATGGGAACAACCACACCAAACTGGGGTCCAGCCAAGTTGACACACAGCTCCAACTATCACATCCATCATCCTCACAGTTGTAGCTGTTTGAGTGCATTATTGCATCCGCATTATTGCATCCACATTATTGCATCTTATTGATGGTCTTCCTCTTTTTCATTGACCCTTTACTTTACCACGCATGATGTCCTTCTCCAGGCACTGGTTTCTCCTGACAACATGTTCAAAGTACATAAAATAGAGTCTCACCATCCTGGCTTCGAAGGAGCATTCTGGCTATACTTCTTCCAAGTAATTTTCATTCATTCTTCTGAGAGTCTATGGTAAATTCAATATTTTTTGCCAATGCCACAAATCAAATGCATCAATTATTTTTTGGTCTTCCTTATCCATTGTCCAGCCTGCACATTCATATGAGATAATTTAAAATAACATAGTTCAGGTTCGGTGCACCCAAGTCATTATATTGACATTTTTGCTTTTTAGCTTTTTAAAGAGGTCTTTTGCAGCATATTTACGCAATGCAATACATTGTTTTATGTCTAGGCTTCCATTTCCTTTGATGGTGATTGTGGAGCCAACTGAAATGAAATCTTTGACAACTTCAATCTTTTTCCATTGATCATAGTCTTGCTTATTTGTCCAGTTATAAAAGCCAGCAGACTTTCTTCATTACAGTAGAATGTTACTGGTTACTGTGAGTTATAACATACATACAGCACTGTATCTTTTCTACACATATTTGTCAATAATGTCATAGTCATTTCCCTTAAAAAATTAATAATATAAATAGTATTTTCACACTTCAAATTTCAATAAAATTACAATCATAATTATTTTATTGTGTTCTTATGCTTTGAAATTAAATGTTTTCTTCTTATTGTTAAAATGCCTTGATAAATATTGGTAAGTTTTGATTTAAATCAAAATGTCTCCTTTAAAATTTATGATAACGCTCACTTACCTTCAACTCTATAAGAATTTTAATCACTTAACATATGACAAGTAAACAGTAATGATGTAAATTGATACTGATAAACTTTCATTAATTCAGCTGCATGATGTTTAAAAATCCATTAAATAAATTGAAATAAACAAATATCTAGAGCATTTCCTGATAAACATATTAGATCAAATATTTGTATTTATCTCTATGCCTCCAGAGTATGCTAAATAGTCAAAATGAAGTATTGCATTTTGGGCCATTGAAAGGATCCACAAGAATGCACAGGTTGTGATCATGCGTGACTTTTATAAATGTAAAAGATACAGGACAATGTGAAGAAGAAGCTACAGTGCGGGAAATTCAGGTCATATTCTTCCAGGATCTTTTCTTTATGAACATGGCATGCTTCTTACTTGGATTAAGAACTACCAAAATATGTACAAAATATTTTCATTTCAGGGAGTCCAGCCAGAAGTTTACAACTGGGTCTGTTTTGATGGTTACATACCTAAAGTCAGGCTCGTAACTGATCAAACTAGGTGTAAACCATCAATCTATGCATCCTCCAAAAAAGGTAGACAAGCTAAGATTGACACCCTCTAGGGATCTTTCCAACTTTAAATAGCTTACTATAAATCTCCAGCTAGTACATTCTTATCTTAGCTAAGAGTCTACATCAGACTTACAGGTGTCCTCAGGGATATCATAGAATTATCGCAATTCATGTGAAAGGTATTATGTATTATACAATTTTAAAGTGTATAAATCCATTTGAATGGAGTGAATAGAAAAAAATATGAGAAGCTCTAAAAAGTATCAACAAATTATTGGAAAATTAAAGGAAGATGGCCAAACTACAGTTGAATTATCTGTAGAGAGAAAGTAGAAATTTAACTTTCTACAAGGGTCATAATTGGGGAGATAAATACCAAACCACTTCATTCTGAAGGAATTAAAAAAAACCTCGATATTTGGAGGCACAAAAACATCAGTTGACCTGGAAATAAAGTAGACCCAAATAAGAAATGATTAAGCAATAAACAGACTTCTTTCTGGAATATAGCTATTCTATACCTTTCCAGCTACAGTCTTCCCAGGAACTTTTGGTAAAATATGAAGAAAATAAAAATATAAATTAAATAGTCCAGCTTAGAAAATTATTGGAAATTGTTAGATTCTCAACATGTGAAGTATTTGAAATTCAAAGTGATATAAAAGTAATGGTGTATCAGGTAGTCTAATTGTTGATTAACTTTGTAATCAAAAATCAAATTCAAATGTAAAATTGCAACAGAAAAAATGACCTGTGCCAGACTGATTGTGGAATTGAGATTTAATTATGAGACATAGATTAGAAAATGAAACTTTAGGTGCAGAAGATAGCAATAACAACAAAGATATTTTTTCTTCAAAAATTGAAAAATACAACATAAGATATAAAGTACTCTGGAGGTACTTACAGGAGATGAACCACCGCAGAAGAAAATATTACTAGCATGAATATATAACAATAGTAACAATCTAAAATATCTTTCTTAATCACAGAAAGAAAAAAATGAAGAAAAATGACAAATAATTAGTTAGCTTTGAGAAAACTTCAAGTAACTAATAAACATGCGATTATATCTGTCAATAAGAAGGAAGAAGAAGGAGAGAGAAACACAAGTATTTGAATAAATAATGGAAAATCTTTCCACATGATATGGAAGTTATGAACTCAAGAACCAAAAAGCACAGGGAATCCCAAGCACAAGAAACACAAAGGAAAAATACACCACAGCACATCATGATTCAATTACTAAAGTTATAAAAGTGGCCACAGAAAAAGACACATTACATGGAGAGGAACAAATATAAGAATGTAAGAACTTTTTTCCTTGAAACATCATGATACAGAGACTGTAGGGCAACAACTTTAAAACAATTAAACAGACACACACAGAGGAAAACCAAAGCAAAAACACTGTCATTCTGAAATGTACCTAAAGAAAACATTTCAAAAGTGAAAGTGAAATAACAATGCTGTCACAAGTTCAATAGCCATAATTAAGTGGACATATATCTTTTCTTACATTAAAAATATAATTGTTGTTGTGTTGCTGTTATGTGCCGTCGAGTCGGATCTGACTCATAGAGACCCCTCCTTGGGTTTTTGAGGCAGTATCACTATGGAAGTAGATTGCTCAACCTTCCTTCCAAGGAGTGGCTGGTGGGTTTGAACCGCCAGTCCTCTGATTAGCAGTCCAGTGCCTTAGGCATTACGCTACCAGAGTTCCCCTAAAATATAATTAGTCATTAAAATAAATAAATAAATAAATAACATTGCTCTATTATATTTAAAATATATGAACAAGCAAAATCAATGAGAAGAAAAAAAAGCTTGTATTGGGGAAATTTAAATATATTATAATAAGATTGCTATGTTATCTGTAAATTCATATAATATTGCTTAAAGATACACTGTTTTAAGCTAAATATTATTATTATGAATGTGAAATTCAACACTAAAATCACAAGCAACAAGAACAAAAAATGAGAATGAAAGATAATACAGTAGTAATGGACATAAATTATAATCTTGAAAGGAAATTAGTAAATAATAACATGGGTCCCTATAGTCAATAAATATTTGGTAATTAGAATATGTACTCATTAAAAGCACACAAGACAACTAAAGATGTACAAACAAAGGAGACATTGTATGTAATTGGATAAAAAACAAACAAGACATTAAAATTTGTAGGATGCAGCTAAATTGATTTTAAGTGGGAAATTGGTAGCATTAAATTTCTCTACTAATACACACACACACACACACATATATATGTATACACATACATATATATACGTATATACACACACATACATATATATACATATATATATATACAAACACACATATATATGCATATATATATGTATATATATATGTGTGTGTATACACACACACACACACACACACATATATATATAAATGACCTTAGTGTTTATCTGAAGTAACTAGAATAATGAGACAGTATTCACTCACAGTAAAGAAGAAAATATAATAATACAATTAGAGGAGAAACTAATAGCATAGGAAATTGTTGTTGAGCACCGACTCCTAGCGACCCTATGCACAACAGAAAGAAAAACTGCACAGTCCTGCACCAGCCTCACAATCCCTGTTATACCTGAGCTCATCTTGCAGCCACTGTGTCAAAATCCATCTAGTTGAGTGTCTTCCCCTTTTTCGCTGACCCTCCACTTTACTAAGGATGATATCCTTCTCCAGGGAATGGTTCCTTCTGACCACATGACCAAAGTAGGTGAGATGAAATCTGGCCATTCTTGCTCCCAAGGAGCTTTCCGGCCACACTTCTAGAACAGATGTAAAAAACAGAAATTAATGAAGAGAAAATATATTTTTAGATAAAATAGAGAAAATTGGTAAACTTCCAGTCAAGATGATGAGAAAATGATCAAAAAAAAAAAAAAAAAAAGAGGGAGAGAATGAGAGAGGTGACCTCAAGATAGAATGTACAAATAATATATATAGGAAGAGAATATTAGGAAAAACTTCATACTAACAAATTTGGCAGCATAGATGAAATGGAACAAAATCCTTAAAATATAGAAGCTATCAAAGCATACTTGAGAAAACTATGCAGTATAACTCACCTTGTATATATTAAATGCATTTAAATTAGTTAAAAATGTTTCCATAAAGAAAACATCAGGCCAGGATGTCTTCAAGGATGAAGTCCACCAAAAGTTTAACAAAGAAATAATACCAATAATACGTAAACTCTTCTGGCACTTGAACAGGAAAGATGAATTCCAATTTTTTTCTATGAAGTTAGAATTATCAAAATCAGAAAAAGACATTTCAAGGAAAGCAACCATCGATCAATTTTCTGTATGAAAAATCTTAATAAAAGTTTAGAAAATGTCCTCAACAGTGTGTACTCAGGTGTATGGTATACATGAGTGTACACCATTTTATATGTGTGTATGTGTGTATATATATATATATATATATATATATATATATGTACACATACATATATATATATGTACACATATATATATATAGTATTTTAAGCATCATCTAAATATATATATATATATATATATATATATATAAATACACACTTTCACTTTTGAAATGTATATTATATATATGGAATTTTAAGCATTTTATTCTTGCTAAAAATTCTCAAAAATCTATTATACAAGATAATTTCATCAACTGAATAAAATGTGCATTTATGAAAAATCTATAGCTACATCATACTTGATAGTTAAAGAGTGAAATGCTTCCTTAATAAATCTACCATAAAACAATTACACATGTTTCCAACACTTTTTATTTAACATTATCCTGGAGGTAATAAACAGTGCATTAAATCAAATAAAAGAAGGAAATGGCAAGTAGATCAGACATCAAGAAGTAAATTGTCTTTATTGGAAAAATAAATGATGTACTATATTATATATTCATGAAAAATATTATAGAATCCTTTAAAAACCATGATAATAACTGAGTTTATGAAGTTTGGAGCATAAATAAATCAATATACTAAAAAAAATATTTGTATTAGAAATACAGAACCAGAAATTGAACTAAAAATTATATTTGCACTCAAATAAAACATACCAAACAACAAATAATATATAATATTTGGAGTGAAATGTGCTTACTGTTGCTGAGATAAATAAAACAACATCAACCAAGAAATAAATAAATAAATGCTTAAAGATTCCCACTGCCATAGCATCAATTCTAACTCACAGTGACCCTGTAGGACAGAGGAGAACTATCCCATAGGATTGCCAAAGTTGTACATATTTTTCTTTCTTTCTTCTTTTTCTTTTAAAACAATTGGAAACTCTTCAATGCTATACCACTCCTCCCACATCCTCCTTGTATTTTTCCTTTCCATTCCTCCTCTACTAACCCTTAATGCCTTATGAGCTTTGTTCTTCAACAAACGCTGTCTTTTTTATCTTAAATGGTTGTTCTAAAGAGTGTCTACCTTCCTAGAGTTGTTGTTCACCTTGCACACCTGTCTATCTTTCGACTGAAGAAAATTCAGCTACATGAGTGAGTTCAGTTCCAGGTCTGAAAGGTGATAAAAGGCCATAGTCTCAGAGGTTTTATCAATAGCTGTCCAACCGGTAAGCCTGGTCTTTTTTATATTTTTGAGTTTTGTTCCATATTTTTCTCCCACTCTATCCAGGATCTTCTAATGTGATCCCCTTCAGAGCAGTTGGTAGTGATAGCCAGACATCAAATAACTCTTCTGGTCTCAAGGTTGTAGAGGCTGAGGTTTGCATAGTCCATTTGTCTTTTGGACTAATTGTTCCATGTGGTTTTTACTTTCTTCACTTTTCTTTGCTCTGTTGTTGTTGTTGTTATTTGCCATCGAGTCGCCCCCGACTCATAGCGACCCCTCCTTGGGTTTCCAAGGCAATATCACTATGGAAGTAGGATTGCCCAACCTTCTTTGCTCTGGACAGGGAGAAACTAATAGTTGCACCTTAGATGGCTGCTTGCAAGCTTCTAAGACCCCAGTTGCTACTAACCAGAGTAGGATGTAGAACATTGTCTCTGTGCACGATGTTGTGCCATTTAACCTTGATGTCTCCTGGGACTAATGTCTTAAGTCTCCAGATGCATCAACACACTCCCTCACAGTTTTGGATTATGGTTAAGAAGGTTTTGAAATTTTGCCCCTGGTATGCTTTATTATATCCATAGATATATTTGTAGCATATGTAAAGACATATGTAGAAATATCCTCTGTCAAATGTATAAATATGCATAGTTATAGTCCTAATTTCCTTCCCACTCCTGTTCAGTTTGTGTGCCTATGTCCCACTCATAGATTATTAATTATTGTTCTTACTGTAATTGCATACAATGTAAAAATTAAAATTACCTCTTTTCTTTAAGTCTTGTACTCTTACCAATATCTTCCTTTCCTTGATCATGTTGTGCTAACCTCCTCTTTATTGCATATTGCCTTGCCCTTCACCCAAGTTAATGTCTATCTCCCCTCTAGTTAGATGTTTACCTGCCTTTTCCCTCCTATCTCTCTGGTAATCATCAAAGGATATTTCTTTTTACATGTAAAACTTTCCTTGACTTTTTAAAATAAGTGTCTCATACAATATCTGTCCTTTTGTGATTAATTAATTTTACTCAGCAAAATGTCCTCTAGGCATATACATTTTGTGAGATGTTTTGTAGATTCATCTCTGTTTTTAAACACTGCATATTATTCCATTCTGTGTATGTACTACATTGTGTTTATCCATTTATCCGTTGATAGGCATTTAGGTTTTTTCTATCTTTTTTCCTATTATCAATAATGCTGTAAAGAACATGGGTATGCATATATCTGTTCATGTCATAGCTCTTATTTCTCTAGGATATATACCTGGTGGTGGGATTGCTGCATAATATGGTGTTTCTATTTCTAGTTTTTTAAGGAAGCATCATAATTTCTACAGTAGTTGCACCATATTACACTCCCACCAGCAGTGTGTGAGAGTTATAGTCTCGTCACACCCTTACCAGCATATGTTATATTCTACTTTCTATTTTTTAATTTTGCCATTGGTACAGAAATGAGATGATATGCCATTGTTTTGTTTTGAATCTCTCTAGTGGCTTGTGATCAGCAGTATCTCTTCATGTGTTTGTTGGCTTCCTGAATGTCTTCTTTGGTGAAGTGCCTGTTCATGTCCTTTGCTCATTTTTTAAAAAAATTGGATTATTCTTTTTTTTTTTTTTTTTAGGTTTTGAAGTTTTCTATAAATTTTAGAGATTAGTCCCTTGTTCTATACATCATTGCCAAATATATATATTTTTTCCAAAACTGAAAATTTTTACAGAAGCAGACTATTCTTCTACTGCAGAGTGGCTGATGAGTTTGAATTGCTGACCATTCTGTTAGCTGTCAAATGCTATAACTGTAATACCAGAGCTCCTAAGAGACATTGTTGTTGTTTTTTTGTTAAGTGCCGTCGAGTCATTTCTGACCCATAGCGACCCCATGCACAGCAGAACGAAACACTGCCCGATCCCGCGCCAGCCCCACAATCCCTGCTATACTTGATCTCATCATCGCAGCCACCATATCAATCCATCTCCTTGAAGGCCTCCCTCTCTTTTGTCGACCCTCCACCCTACCAAGCATGACATCCTTCTCCAGGGAATGGTCCCTTCTTACAACATGACCAAAATAGGTGAGACGAAGTCTGGCCATTCTTGCTTCCAAGGAGCATTCTGGCTGCACTTCCTCCAGGACAGATCTGTTAGTTCTCTTAGCAGTCCATGGTACTTTCAGCATTCTCCGCCAGCACCACAACTCAAAAGCATCAACTCTTCTTCGGTCTTCCTTATTCATTGTCCAGCTCTCACATGCATATGAGGTGATTGGAAATATCATGGCTTGTGTCAGGCACACCTTAAGAAATGTTAAATAAATTGTGAGATGTACTATGAACACTAATCAAAATAGTCAACATTTTAAAATGACAATTTTGCTTAATTTGTTTTCTAGAAAGTTTTACAATTTTAATCTAGCAAGATTTTAGTAGATTTCAAAATTTAATTGTGTTGTTTTTGTAGGAATAGTAATGGCCTAAAGTAACCAAATAAAATGGAAATAATGCACAAACACACTGCTGTTGAGTAGGATCAGACTCATAGTGACCCCTCCTTGGATTTACAAGGTGGTATCACTACAGAAGTAGATTGCCCAACCCTGCTTCCAAGGACTGGCTGGTGGGTTTGAACCTCTAGCCTTCTGGTTAGCAGTCAAAACCCTTAGGCACTACACCACTATAGCTTCTAAAGTAGAAATATAAAAATAAAAGTTTAGGACTCAGCCAATCTGATTTCATCTTACCTGCAATTAAAAACCCAGCAATTAAAGAAACTTGGTATTGGCATGAAGATAAAGGCATAAGACCAGAAGAACTGGATGGTGCTTGGTTAACATTGCTGAACATTTTGGTCACAGATTCTATAGAAGTGTCCTAATCAAAACAGGGGAAATAAAGAACAGAATTTCTAATATTTATGGAATTCTGACTTTCTGAACCACAGAGAGTAGATGAATCCCTAAAATCATTGTAGTAAGATAATCTTTGGTGGCATAGTGGTTTAAAAATATCAGTGGCTCAAACCCACCAGCTGTTGCCCAGTTCTACTCTGTCCTTTGTGGTTGCTTTGAATTGTAATCAACCTTACATCAATGGGTTTGGTTTGTTGTTTTGGGTCTTAACTAGTGTAAAGTAATCTCTGACTCTGGGCATACTATTTATTTACTACTTAATTTTTGTTGGTTTCTTATTTTTGTTGACATTTTGTTGTGCTTATTCTGTCAAACATCTGTTCATGAACTTTTACCATTTTGCATTTAGAGTTTCTGTATTTTTTTTTCCAATTTGTAGTTGTTATTTTATATATATATATATATATATATATATATTTGCAATAGACTGAAATTGTCTATATTTGCAATAGACTGCAATTGTCAGTTTCAGACACTGAACACTATTTTTTTTCCATTTTCTAATATACAAGGTATCTTTTTCCATTTCCATTTTAAAACAAAAAAAAATTTATTTTGGTGAAATCATACTTTTTGTGTTTTTCCTCTGTGGCTGAGGGTTTTTTTTTTATTATTATTATTTTAATTTTTACATCTCAAAGATAGTCTACATAAAATTCAGAAGCATAAACATGTTAGATTATCAAATTATATCTAAATGCCTGGGTTTGAATTCTGACTGTTTTAAATTAGGCAAGATATTTAATCTCTATGTACCTAAATTTCTCTGCCTCTCAGTTTTCTCATCTGAAAACTGACATAAAAAATTATTATATCTCTTAAAGAGTTATTCTGTGAAAAATACACACACACACACACACACATATATATTCTACACAAAAATTCTCAGAAAAAAACACACGTTTCACAGAATTCTGAGTTTCTTTCATCTATTATTTAACTCCTTAATCTTCTTGTTTTCCAACAGGTTTACCTTCAGTTATTCTTACATTGCATTATTTTAATACAACTTGAATAATAGTTTTTCATTGGTGTTCTCCTTCCATAATTCTTAAGAAGAGAAATTTAAAGAGTTACAGTGTATTGAAATTACATGAGCTGAATGAATTCCATTAGATCACATACTTATAAATCAGACAAAAGTTGTTTTTTAAGTACATATTCTTTGTATTTTTTATCATTTTTGTTAGTTTACCTAAAACATATTAAAATATCACTATGTTTCAAAAAATGAGAGGTCTTAGGGGAAACTATTTACAAAAGATAACATTTGAAGATGGTATACTGATAAAAATATGAATCATTTTCATAATTTTCTAGGTCTGTAAAGATAATTCAGAAAATTCATGTATCATTAAAATAACAAATAAATACTTTCACTGCTAACCAGAAGGCTGATGGTTCAAAACCACCAGCCACTTCTCAGAAGAAAGATTGGACAATCTACATCCGTAGTGACACCACCTCAGAAACCCAAGCAGGGGTCACTGTGAGTCGGATCCAAATCAGCGGCAATGACTTTGGTTTTTGGTTTTGGAATATACTTGATAAGGAGTTCTGGTGGTCTAGTGGTTAAGGCATTAGTCTGCTAAGTAAAAAGTTCAGTGGTTTGAATCTACCAGGTGATCCATAGAGGAGCAATAGGGCAGTCTGCTTCTGGAAAGGTTTTTTGTTAGTTGTTGTTGTTGTTATGTGCTGTTGAGTCAGACCCGACTCATAGCAACCCCTCCTTGGGTTTCCAAGGCAGTATCACTACGGAAGTAGATTGCCCATCTTCCTACCAAGGAGTGGCTGGTGGGTTTGAACCACTAGCCTTCTGGTTAGCAGTCAAGTACCTTAGGCACTATGCTACCAGAGCTCCTCTGGAAAGACTTATATCCTTGGAAAATCAATGTTGGTCTCTATGTGTCTGAACTGACTTGATGGCAGTAAGCTAGGTTTTAATATACCTGATAGAACTATTATTGTATGTTCACATAACTAATGATTTTTTTTTTTTTTTTTAGGATCTCAGACTAAATATTTGTCCTTGTTATATTGCAGTCATAAGATATTTTATCAGAAACAGAGAGAGGAACTGCTATGAAAATACATTTCATATCCTGTGAAATAGAGTGCAAAACATCTCAATTGTCAACACTGGAAGTGCTCATTTGTCTATGTCAAGAAATCTGGAAGACTGCCACCAGTACAAATAACAAGAAAAGATCCACATTTGTGTCCATTCTACAAACAGGTGATACAATAGAATGCCGCAATAACATTATGAACAATTAATGAACAAATCATTAATAACACATGCAAGTAAAATTTTGCTAAAAATTATTCAAAAACAATCACAGTAGTATATTGACAGGGAAATGCTAGAAATTCAAGCTAGATTCAGAAGAGGGCCAATGTCAGATGGTTCTTGGCTGAAAGCAGAGAATATCAGAAAGATATTTATCTGTGTTTTATTTAGTATGCAAAGACATCAGACTGTGCAGATTATAACAAATTATGGATCACATTGCAAAGAATGTGAATTTCAAAACGCTAAATTGTGCTCATAAGGAACCTGTACACAGACAAAATGGCAGTTACTCAAACAGAATGAGAAGATATTGCATGATTTATAATCAGGAAAGTTGTTTATCAAAGTTGCATTCTTTCACCATACTTATTCAATTTGTGTGTTCAGTACATAATCTGAGAGACTGAATTATATGAAGAAGAATAATGCATCAGGATTGGAAGACAATTCATCAACAGCCTGCAATATGCAGATGACTCAATCTTGCTTGCTGAAAGTGAATAAGACTTGAAGCACTTACTGATGAAGATCAAAGACTAGAGCCTTCAGTACAAATTACATCTAAATATAAAGAAAAATATAAATACTCACAACTGAAGTGTAAGCAGCATTATGATAAATGGAGAAAAGATTGAGCTTGTAAGTGATTACATTTTACTTGGATCCACAATCAATACCCACAGAAGCAACACCTAACAAATTAAATTATGTATTTAATTAGTCAAATCTGTTGCCAAAGACCTCTTTAAAGTGTTAAAGAACAAAGATACCACTTTGACATCAAGACATGGTATTTTCAATTGCCTCATATGCATGTAAATCTGGATAATGGATAAGGAAAACCAAAGAATTGATTTATAGTATGCACTTCCAGAAGAACAAATGAATCTGTCTTGCAATAAATATAGCCAGAATGACCTTTACAAGCAATTTGTCTCTTATATTTGGTCATGTTATGGGGAGTGATCCATCCTTGGAGAAGTACATCATTCCTGGTAAAGTAGAGGGTCAGCCAAAAACAGGAGGCCCTCAAGGAGACAGATTGACACAGTGGCTGCAATGATGGGCCTAAACATAGTAACAATTGTGAGTATGATGCAGCAACACTCAGTGTTTCTTTCTGTTGTTCATAGGGTCTCCATGAGTTGGAACCTAACTCAATGGAAACTTAAAACAGGGTGGAAAATCTAAACAATTTTTAAAATATGTCGTTACCTTAGCTTTTCTGTTTCATTTCCAAAGTATGCCCCCATACACCTTTTACTTGTTTCTGCTTCTTTGCTCATGTTAATTCAAGTGAAACCTTTTGAAAAACACTACCACTGTAAGTAAGTAAAATGTTAACCAATAGCTGGAGGCAAACTTAAATGGGAAGATTCCAAAGTTTTATTTTTATCTCCTGTTTTTCTCAAAATCTTCTGAGTTCTGTTTATTCATCATACTTTGTGACACTCAATTATATTTTTTGTTGTTATCATCTCTAGTCATAGATACACAGCATTTATTTTGATTGATGCCTTGATTTTATCTGCTATTCTGATTTTACTTGGAATCTTACAAAGTGTATGAAAGGATTTGGTTTCAAGACTTTTTAAAGTTGTATATTATTAACTTAATTTTAAGTGGTGTCAACTTAGCAATGCTTTAATTCCCCACAATCAATAATCAGATCAATGTGTTTAATTGTATAATGCTTTGTAAGGGGAAATGTTTGTTTAGATACATTTCACTTACAAATAATAATCACTTTAAACAAGTTAGGTTTCCCTTCACATTAACCTCACTTCTGAATTTATTCTAATAAAAATCTTATATGAATGGATAATGTCATTATACATAGTTGCATTTTGACTAAATGTTATTCTCTTAATATTTTAAAAATATATCTGGATATTCAAAAATATGTATGTTTCTATGTTCTGCAGCTATTTCTGTTGAGGGTAAATAATAGACACTGAAAATACTCTAACAAGTTGTAGAGCATTTAACTTAATTTATATGAGCCTGAATTTCTCATTTTTAATATATTTGATTGATCTTTGTTACCATTCATTTAACCACGATCTTGATTAGAATTTTAAAAACTTTTGTGGATTCGATGGAGAAATTAATTTCAACTTGAATTAACTTTTGAATTATGTTTAATGGAAACATCTTTAATTAAGATCATGGTAAAATTCACAACATGTTTAAATGCTGTTGTTGTTGTTGTTGTTATTTGCCGTCGAGTTGGACCCGACTCATAGCGACCCCTCCTTGGGTTTCCGAGGCAGTATCACTACGGAAGTAGATTGCACCATGTTTAAATGCTAGTGACTGGTAAATCTAATATAATTTTTTAAACTTAGAAATGAAATGACAAAGAAAATTAAACTATGGTAGTTGAGGGAGAGATGTTGTTTTCTGTCCTTCTTTAACATTGCTGTGTGACACATAGTATTCTAGGTTCTTTGTCTACATTAACACATTTGATGTTCACATAAAGATGCAGAAATTGGTACCCTAATACACTAAGTAACTGGTCCAATGGTACACAGTTGGTGATCGGAGAGGTGAAATTCTAAACCTAGGATCCTTTGTTCAACAATAAATAGTTACTGGTTGAGTAAACCAATGGGCATTTGCTGTGTTTTTTCATAGGGAGACAGAATCTTTCATTGTTTTTATGTGATGCAATATGAAAGTGAATGAGTCACTCCTCAAACTAAGGAAAAGGGTTTAGAAATATGCCTTAAGTTTTAAGCCAAAAAGAAAGGAATCCATCTTATCAATTTGAATGTACTGAGGAAAAATTAAGAAAATACATTGTCTTTTGAGCAAGTAATTGAAACCAGTTGCTATAAAGTTAATTTTGATGCATGACGACATCATGCATGTCAGAGTAAAACCGTGCTCCATAGATTTCCCAATAGCTGGATCATGGAGAAGGAAATCATCAGACCTTTCTTCTGAGACACCTCTGGGTGGACTAGAGTAATATTGCTATTATTAGCACAGTGCCTAAGGTACTTGACTGCTAATCAGAAGGCTGGCAGTTCAAATCCACCAGTCACTTCTCAGAAGAAAGGTCGGGCAATCTACTTTCATAGTACTACCACCTCGGAAATCCAAGAAGGGGTCACTATGAGTTGGGTCTGACTTGACGGCACATAACAACAGCAATGTTCACCAACCAATAAAGCCAAAGATAAATAAATGAAGGATTTAATTAAGCTTCTGCTGTCTGAAATTGATCAAACATGCAATCAAGATGTATTGATATTTACTGGTAATTGGAATGGATAATTTAGAAATATAGAAGCATTGGTAGTTAGAAAATATGGCTTTGGTGATAGAAATGACAGTGGAGGTTATATGATAGAATTTTATAAGATGAATGACTTATTCATTGCAAATACCTTTAAAAAAAAAGACTATACATTATGACCTTGCCAGATGGAATATACAGGAATAAAATGGATTATATCTGTGGAAAGATGTGTGAAGAAGCTCAATATCATCAGTGAGGACAAGGCCACCAGCCGAATGTGGAACAGACAGACCATCATTTGCTCACATACAAGTTCAAGCTGAAGCTGAAGAAAATTAAAGCAAACCTATGAGAGCAAAAATATGACTTTGATTATATCCTGCATGCATTTAAAGACCATCTAAAGAGTAGATTTGAAGCACTGAATGCTAATGACCACAGACCAGATGAACTGTGGAATGACTTTAAGAACATGACACACGAAGAAAGTTAAAGGTAATTAAAAAGACAGGAAAGGAAGAAAAGGCTAAAATGGATATCAGAAGAGACTCTTAAATTTGCTTTTGAATGAAGAGTAGCTAAAGTGAGGGGAAGAAATGATAAAACAAAAAAGCTGAACAGATTTCAAAGGGTAGCTCCAGAAGACAAAATAAAGAATTATAATGAAATATGAAAAAACCTGGAATTGGAAAACCAAAAGGGAAGAAGAACACACTTGGCATTTCTCAAGCTGAAAGAACTTAAGAAAAAATTCAAACCTTGAGTTGCAATATCAGTTTCTATAGGCAAAGCATTGAAAGACAGAAGAACCATCAAAAGAAGATGGAAAGAATACAGTCACTTTACTAAATAAAATTGGTCACTGTTAAAACATTTCAGTAGGTAGCATATGGTCAACAACCAAAGGTGTTGAAGGAAGAGGTCTAGTTGTACTTAAGGAATCGGTGAAAAACAAAGCTCTAGTAATTAACAGAATACTCACTGAGATGTTTCAACAAATGGGTGCATTGTTAGGAGTGTTCAGTCACTTAAGCCAAGAAATTTGAGAGCAGATGCCTGACTAACCTACTGGAAGATATTTATGTCTATCCCAAGGAAGTTCATCCAATAGAATATGGTAAAAATCAAACGATATAATTAGTATCTCACACATGTAAAATTTTTCTGAAGATAATTAAATAAAAAGTTGCAACAATATATTGGCAGGGAACTGACAGAAGGGGCAGTTTCTGACAAAAGATTTCATGCTCGGTAAAGTAGAGGGTCAGTGACAAAGGGGAAGATCCTGAACAAGTGGCTGTGATGATGGGCTTAAGTCTAGCAAATAGTGAGGGAGGTGAAGGACCAAGCAGTGTTTCTAGTTCTATTGCACATAGGGTCACTATGAGTCAGATTTGATTTGATGGCTCCTAACAACAACAAATATAAAGAAAAAATATTTAAATATAGCCAAGATAAGTAAACTTGTGCAGTCTTAGGAGAGTGAGATCATGAAGACACATCTGGCTAAAGTTGTAAAGATAGAAATATATTGAAAATAAAATGTTTGGTTAAAAATCTTCTGTTATTATTATCTTATTGCTAAACTAAAATTAAATTAATGTAATTTTAGAGCATATTGATTCATCTTGTAATATACATTACACATTCTTACCTATCACAAATATCCACACTGACAAAAAGACTGAAGAAAGAGAGGAAGTAAAGTTTGCTATGTAATATTGTACTTATAAGGACTAGATAGGTTTTCAAAAATATGTTCAGGGAATTATTGAGTAGGAAACAGTACCATCATCTTTAATATTTATCACAGAGTTACACATGTTCTTGAAATTAAAACTATAAGCTTTCTTCATTATATCATGTAGTTATTTGGCTAAATATCAATCACATGACCCTTGAAAGAGTTCACCAGAGTTTAAATGAAACATGCCAATGTGCATTAACAATTTTAATGATAAAATGAAGCAATCCATCTAAATTCTAGAAGGGAGAATCAATATTTATTCTTGCATATGTATTCTGGTTGCATTTAGCCTGAGTAGATGAAGAAATCCATTAATGTATCTAAAAAGTTAATTGTATATGCATTTGGAAATCCTGAATTTGATCTATGATATTATAATTTATTAATCTGGCAATTTGCATCAGTTATTTAATCTGAAGTCTACCTTTCTAAGATATGTATAATCATAGTAACTTGTCACTCATAGTGTTGTCAGGATTGAATGAGATCATGTACATTTAAGTAATTAAGTAAGATCATGTATATTGAGTAATCTAAGTGATCTATAGTAATAAGGCTGTTAATACTGCCATTTAGCAGAAAGATCAACTCACTCAGAGTGAAAGACAGCAATTTACAAAATTTGAGTTAAGTTTATTCT
This sequence comes from Orycteropus afer afer, assembly GCF_000298275.1. NCBI lineage: Eukaryota > Metazoa > Chordata > Mammalia > Tubulidentata > Orycteropodidae > Orycteropus > Orycteropus afer. The sequence goes on from NW_006922327.1 coordinate 599,888, forward strand.
CATAAAGATGTGGAAATTTAAAGTATGTTTTAATAAAAAAGTTATTTTTCATTTAGATTTTTTTAACACAATATTTTTCCTTGGAAATTTGGTTAATATTAACATGAGAACTTAACATACTCTTTTTAGTTCTACAAAATTTTTACTAAAATTTCTCAACAAATATAGAAAATTTATGTTTTTATCAGCTCTTGATGTTTAAAAACAAGTATTTTGCATAGTAATATAACATTTTAAAAACTAGCTTAATTTGCAAGTGTTAGATAGATCTATTTTTCTTTTCTTTTTACAATTTTAAGGTATCCAGATAAATAGGTGGATAGACAAATCCATTGCCATTGAGTCATTTCTAATTCATAGAAACATATAGAGCAGAGTAAAGGTGCCACATGGGCTTTCAAACAGACTCCACATCTTTCTCCCACAGAGCAGGCAGGTGGTTCTAAAACAATGACCTTTTGAATAGCAGTCAAGCACTTAACAAGTGCATCACCAGGGTTCCTTAATAGATAGATTGATGAAAGAAAGAGAAAGAGAGGGAGGAAGATTGGGAAGAAGAAAATGAGGGAGGAAGGGAGGGAGGGAGAGAGGGAGGAAGGAAGGAAGGAAGGAAGGAAGAAAGGAAGGAAGGAGAAAGAAGAAAGAAAAAGATAGAGATAGAAAGAAAGATAGGTAGATAGAGATTTTGACATAGGAAAGTCAGTGGTTCAAACCCAGCAACTGCTCTGAGGAAGGAAGATGGGGCAATCTAATTCCATTAATTAGGGAGTTTTGACAGCACAGTGCCTAAGGCACTTGACTGCTAACCAGAAGGCTGAAGGTTCAAACCCACCAGCCACTCCTCAGGATGAAGGTTGGATAATCTACTTCCGTAGTTATACTGCCTCGGCAACCCAAGGAGGGATCATTATGAGTTAGATCAGACTCAATGGCACATAACAACAACAATAACAATTCCATGAAGATTTACAGGCTTGGAAACCCAATGGGTTTGCAATGACTTGGATTTGACCTGATGGCAGTGAGTTTGGTTTTGGCTTTTTGTTGTTGTTGTTGCTTTTTACTAGGTTTTGTCTGTACTTTTCTTTAAACCTCATTTATGAGATTTATTTCCATCTGTATTAACTTATTAAATAATACAAAATAAATAATTAATTAATTGCTATCAGTCTGTTGTGTTGTCACAATGCACACTACAGGAAAGATGAACAATAAATTGTATTGGTACTGCAGTGTAGTTATTTTTAAGTTACTTTGATGGATTACTTTCATTCTCACATTCAATGTTAAAATAGAAAACTAGCAATGAAAATATTTTCAATATTGTTAAATGTTGTTAGTATTCTGCTTAAATGACAATATTCTATAAGTTAAATCAATTTTTTACTATCAATTTTTAAAATTAAATAAAAAATAGAAAGATAAAACCATGCAACAGCTATGATTTTTCCCCATAAAGATATGTATCTTCATAAGTTTTGTTTGAAGAAATACAAAAGAGAAAATAAGAAAACATATTATGAAATGGTCAAACTTTGTTTAATTTATTAAAATATATATCTCCAACTAGTACAGGGTCTGCATAAATGAGAACAAACTCAGCAGTTATTGTGAGGACAGTGCAGGACAAGGCAGAATTTTTTTTTTTTCTTTTGTACATAAGGTTACTGTAAGTTGGAACTGACTATGTGGCACTTAACAATAATAAAATAATAAACCAAAACTCACTGCTGAGGAGTCAGATCCAACTCATAACAACCTCTCTTTGGGTTTCCAAGGCAGTATCACTACGGAAGTAGATTGCTCAACTTTCCTTCTGAAGAGTGCCTGGGGGCAGTTAACCATCAGCCATCTGGTTAGCAGTCAAATGTCTTAGGCACTATGCCACCGGAGTTCCTAATAAAATAATAGTCATTTATTTTTAAATATACAGTACATAAAATGATACTATTCTATAAATTGCATAGGGAATGTACATGAAGTAATTTCTAAAAATAAAACACACATAAACATTGCATTATCCCATAGAAAATTATGACAAATGCATTGAAATTTTGGTCAGAATAAAAGAGTTATTGCTGTAATTCTGTTCCAGTAAATATCAATTAGCTCCTCAACCACATCGTTGAAATATTGTTTGACTTATATCTGCAAAAATATTGATCATATTCTACCTGAAGATCCTGAGAATCCCCATTTACCAACACTTTTAAGGGTTGAAAGGGGGCATTATTATCATTAAAAATATTTATTAGGGGCTTTTCTCCATAGGTTAGTTTTGATGACAGGAAAGGATGTAATAGAACATAGTCACTAGATAGAGTCCAAAATAAGAGATGCCAATTGGAAGCACTTATCTGAGAGAGACGGGGTCATGATTATAAGAAGGACTGTTAGGGTGGATATACAGACAGATTGGCCTAACCCAGAGAGAGATATGGAGATGATCAGACAGTTCCCACAAGACAGTGGAATAGACAGACAAGTTCCACAGGCCCTCTGCAACAAAGCAATGAGAAACCAATTGAACCCTACACAGAAGATGATCCTGGAACCCTGAGTTTGAAGGGAAGGATAAAGAAATGTATTACAATGTATTTGAATTATGACAAACCACACTTATAACATCTTCTTTTTTTGTACATTTTATAAGTAATATGTGTGTATTTATACATATATCAAAATATATCTGTAAGTTTATAAAGTTTTCAACCCCTAAGGACAAATAAAGATTGAATTTTTAAAGATAATAATAATGAAAACTAAAAAAAAAAAAAAAGTATTCAACATATGTCAGAACCAATTTATGACAGAGGCATCAGAACAGAACCCCATTGTGATGTGGGGAGTGCTTATGTGTTTGAATTATATAGAATAATGAGAAGATAATTGTACAGTTTAGTGAGAAAAGAGATTGAAAACTTTACATATAAACTTATAGATATATTTTTATACATGTATAAATACATATTATTTATCAAAAGATATACAACAACAACAACAAAATGTCATAAATGTGGGTTTGTCATAATTCAAATACATTGTAAATCAGGGAACCACTTGTCCAATATTTTGCAGCTATAAATCAAACAATATTTCAACCCTGTGGTTGAGGAGAATATACTCCATTATGAATTTTCTTCTAAAAGGATGTATTGCCCAAAAATGGGGAAACTGTTCAGCAGACAACCTCTAAAGTCTCTCAGGGATGTCCCTACCTGCAGACAGTCATCCTTCCCAAAGACACACCCTTCCTGGATGGGTGGGAATTCTTTGACTGAATGAGGAAGGAATGTAAAACTTGAGTCATTTCAGATGATCATGCAATTCCTTAGAATATAGGCCTGATGATCTACTTTCTAAAGGTCACATCCTTGAAAACTTTATGGAGCAATTCTACTCTGCATGCATTGGGTTGCTAGGGATTGGGATTGACTAGATGCAATAGTCATTATTAACTAGATGAGCTCTGGTAGCATAGTGGCTAAGGCACTTGACTGCTAACCAGAAGGCTGGCGGTTCAAACCCACCAGCCACTCCTCGGAAGGAAGGTTGGGCAATCCTACTTCCGTAGTGATACTGCCTCGGAAACCCAAGGAGGGGTCGCTATGAGTCAGGGCTGACTCGACGGCACATAACAACAACAACAACAACAACCATTGACAACAGCTATCCTCCACTAGATGGAGTTGTTTATACTCCAACAAAGTAAATGTATGATACCATTGTCAGGGCTTGAATGTGGAAAATCTGAGACACTTATTAATGAAATAAAGCCACATTAGAAAATGCTCCCAAAAATTATCATTCCACAGGCTTATTTTAACTTTTTAAATTTGCAGTAATGACACATTTCCTTGAGTGTGCAGAAATGGTCTATTTCCCTGCATTAAGAGACAGTACACTCTAGGCACAGGGAGAAAATTCAGAAGCCTCTTCTTCACAAAACAGCTTTTGCTCCTCTCAAGAACTCCCTTTAATCCCTTCTGCTGACTAAGCTTTATCTCAGGTTACATTATAGCATAACCAAGCTGTGGAAGTACTAGGCATAATAAGGAAGGAACAAGACATTATTCCAAAACTATAAGATCTAACAACAAACACTTTAACTATCTGGCCCAGTATCCATAGGACTGGATTCTGAGGGTTTTAACAGGGTGCTGGAATATAAAGTTGAATAATGAAGACTTTGCTGACATTGGACTAGTGCAAAAACTGCAAGGAGGCCACATGTTCTGACCTCCTCTAATCCCACAAGAGGAAGGCAGAATCACCATCAATAGCCCAAGGCCTATTACTGCAAAGCCAGACAT
>NW_006922327.1:604300-609183 GCF_000298275.1 Orycteropus afer afer
TACAATTCAAGTTCAGGAAAAATATTCAGTCTCTCTCCCAGCCCACGGTCTCTCAGCCAAGTCTCTCACAGTCCCTCGGTGTCTTACTCAGCAATGCGTGTCTCTTGCATCTCTTTCCCAGCAGCACATGTCTCTTTCCAGGGCACATGTCTCTTTCAGCAGCACGTCTTCCTCAGCCAGCAGTCAGAGAGAGTTCTGCCTCTAGGAGGCCTCCTTTTGAGCTTGGCAGAGTGGCCAAACCAACCAATCATAACAACAGAATTCTAAGCACCTGAGAGTGAGCCTCCCATAACACTGCATTGTGCCATGCCCAACAGAAAAGCCCAGGGAGATAACATTTATAATCAGGAGCTCCTCAGTTATTCATTCCACCACTGAGTTTACAATGACTTATGGGTAGAAAAGTCATACTAAGTAATTTACTACACTGCAACTAGCTTCTGATGATAAAGCAATTAATGCCCTGACAAAAACAACAAGAAATGGCTTCTGGAATCATTGAAAGCATGATGGTCCATCCAGAGTCAAGGTGATATGTCTAAATTGACATAAAGATGGTACGAGAATGGCTTACAAGGCACAGAAAAATAGATTTGCTCAAATTTATATAACATGTTTGCCTGGAAGATCTGCTAAGGATCATATTCTACATGAAGATCCTGAGAATCCCCATTTACCAACACTTTTAAGGGTTGAAAGGGGGCATTATTATCATTAAAAATATTTATTAGGGGTTTTTCTCTATAAGTTAATTTTGATGACAGGAAAGGATGTAATAGAAAATAGCCACTAGATAGAGTAGAGTCCAAAATAAGAGATGCCAATTGGAAGCACTTATCTGAGAGAGACGGGGTCATGATTATAAGAATGACTGTTAGGGTGGATATACAGACAAATTGGCCTAACCCAGAGAGAGATATGGAGATGATCTGACAGTTCCCACAAGACGGTGAAATAGGCAGACAAGTTCCACAGACCCTCTGCAACAAAGCAATGAGAAATCAATTGAACCCTACACAGAAGATGATCCTGGAACCCTGAGTTTGAAGGGAAGGATAAAGAAATGTATTAAATGCCACAAGTAAAATAACCTGAATGAAACAGTGAGTGTGGTGACAAACTGAGATGTGGACTGCCGGCTGTCCTTGAGGCACAGACATTTTGAATATTTCCCAATAGCAACCTGAGAACTAGCTATACTCCCTGAGGACTGCAAGAATAAGGACTAAATTAGCACCTGACAACCAGAAAGGGAAACAGTGGGGAAGGAGACAAACAGATCTGTGGACTGACTGCCAGTTGTTGTCCTAAGGGTGCAACATTTTGAATGCTTGCAGGCAGCAGGCATAGTCATTTTGGATGTATGTGAATGACATTCTTACCTGGACAGTGGCATAAGAGTGGGCTTCACTAGCCAGGGAGAGCACGGGAGACCACATTGGAAAGGTACAATATTCCCCTTGTTGCTTTTATACCTCACACTCCTTTGGAGAATAGGGGGTTGGCAATTTCCCACCTTCACCTACCTTCTTGAACAGCAGGAATTCCACCTGGTCTGTGCCCTGACAGAGCCTGAGTATCATGCTCTGCCTCTCACAGTTTTGTTTTTCTTATTAAATTATTCTTTTTTTTTTTACCTTTCTCTTTTCTTCCTTTCTTTTTGTTTTTTGTTTTTGTTTTTGTTTTTCTCCCACTTTCCCATCTTAGTTCTTGGCTTTCCTTCTCTTCCCTTTGCCTGATTCCATTATTTTTTCTTTCTTTTGCTTCTTCCCATCCTTTGTTTCTGGCTTTACAGATTTCCATTTTTTTCTTTACTATTCTTTTACTGTTGTTCTTTTTTTATTATTCATATGGATTTTTTTTCTCTCTTTTTCTCATTACATTTCTTTTATCCTTTTAAAACCTGCATCTATGACAAGAATACACAGTCATGATTCCCTTTCCCAAAAGAATCTGTAGCAATTTACTCTGTTACTGTGTACTGTGGAAAAAGGAATATAAGAAATTTTGAAGATTATTGATTCAAAGTTTAAAATGGCATTGCTATTAAGAAAGGCATGATCATGATATGTTGGATACATCACCAGTGGGAAAAATGTCATGTATCATGCAGCATGCCCAGTAGGAGAATCACAAGAAGGCCATATAATCTGAAATATAAAATTATATACATTTTTTCAAATTTAATCTTGATATCTTCCTGCATACCACTGGATAGAGAGCATTTGAGCATAGGATACCAATTCAAAATGAGGTCAGAATAGTTATTGCAGCCTGGATCACATCAGACTCACCAAGTTGAAAGATTGGGTTGTCTAGCAACAAAACATCAGCATATAGCAGAATTACTACTTGGATTGAGCAAGCAAAACCAGAGGACACAGAATTGCATGGTACTCATCACTCTTGTGAAGGTTGGGCAATCCTACTTCCGTAGTGATACTGCCTCGGAAACCCAAGGAGGGGTCGCTATGAGTCGGGGCCAACTCGATGGCAAATAACAACAACCACAACAACATCACTCTTGTACCAGTCTCTACCACTCAGTGCATTACTATGCCTATATGGGAGATACCTTACAATGAGCTAAAGAAAAACAAGAGTAAGCACAAGAGTAGTTTATGAATGGTTTGGTTCAAAAAAAAGTTCGATCCAGAAATAAAGTACAACTTATCCACAACCTCACTCAAAGATGACTTTGAAAAGAAGTTGGAACGATAAATTCTTACAATAGACAGAGATGGCCTAGGTTGTGTGGAAAGAGAAAAATATGAGGTTATTACAAATATGGCTTCATGGCACATTAATAAATATCTTGGTCAGCTCATTAGGAATGGAAAAGAAGAGATCAAAAGATTAGAAACAAGAGGTGTGTGGTAGAGGATTGAGTATAGATACACATGGGTGGACAATGAATGTTAAGATCTGAATATTGCATTTTAACAGCCACCAGAGAGCATCCAGAACAGAAGAGAAACTAAGCAGCAAATTTAGGAAACAATACCCTGGCCAGTTGATGCAAGCCAGAGACAGAAAGTGGTCCATCCTTATCTTGGGTTTTTCAGTTATGTCAATTAATAAATTATCACATTTAAAGTCAGTTTTAGCTTATCTTTGACAATTGTAATCATTCTTTAATTATAGAAAAATATAAATATATAAATAACCTGAATTTATGATATTTAATAAAAAGTCCAGAGGTAGATAATTTTACAGTTTCTTATGTCAAAAGTAAAATTACTTAATTAAGAACTTTTCATATCTTGGAACTGCTATCCTTGGCATGATATATTTCAGGTGAAGATCTGATCCTTCAAGTGCAGAAGACAGATATGACAGCTGTAGGCATTATGTTGTCACACAAACAAGTCTAAAGACAGAACTGGGACATTTATTCTCTTAATCTAGTTTTTATAGAGAGGAAAACTTCCCACAGACTCACTCCCTACCAACAAGCATTGCCCAAATATATTAACCTTTATCTTGCCAAATATCTATCCACCAACTACTACTAAGGGGATTTAAGTTATCAAATTGTACTAAAATAACCTAGTTCTTCCTTTGAGGTTGGGAATGGATTCTTTTTCTGAGCATAAATTCTCACTGAGTGACTACCTGAAAAATATGTGAATGTGATAATGGAATACACAGGAACCAAACCAACTACATCTATGGAAAGAGATGATGGAGAATCTCAACATCATCAGTTCGAATAAGGACAGGGGATGGCTGTGGGACAGACTAGCAATTGTTCATAGACATGTTGAAGTTGAAGTTGAAGGAAATATTTTTATAATCCACAAAAGCAAAGTATAACTTTGAGTACATCTCTCTTGAATTTAGAGAACATCTAAAGAATAGACTGCATTCACTGAACTCTAATGCCAGAAGACCAGATTAGTTGTGGAATGACATAAAGGACATCATACATGAAGAAAGCAAAAGGCCATTAATAGACAAGAAAGGAAGAAAAAGAGACCAAAATGAATGTCAAAAGAAATTCTGAAACTTACCAGTGAACAAAGAATAGCTGAAGCAAATGGAAGAAATGATGCAGTAAAAGAACTGAACATATTACTTCAAGGGCAATTCAAGAAGACAAAGTAAAGCATTATAAAGAAACATACAAAGACTTAGAGTTAGAAGCAAAAAAGGAAGAACATATTCAGCATTTCTGAAGTTAAAAGATCTGAGGAAAATTTCAAGTTTTGACCTGCAATACTAAAGGATTCAATGGCAAAATATTGAACAATGCAAGAAGCAGTATCCAGTGAAGATTAAAGGAATAGACTGTAATAGACTGTAAAAGAAAGAAATAGTTTATGTTCAGTCATTTCAGGAAGTATCATATGATCAAGGATCAATGACATTAAAAGAAGTAGCTTAATCTGCACTGAAGACACTGGAGACAAAACAAAATCCAGAAATGGAAAGAATACCAAGTGACATGTTTCAATAAACTGATGAGATGCTGGAAGTGGTCACTCATCTATGCCAAGAAATTTGGAAACAGTTACCTGACCTATCGACTAGAAGAGATCCATATTTTTCCCATTTCAAAGAGAGGCTATCCAACATAATGCAGAAATCGTAGAACAACATTATTAATGTTACAAGCAAGTAAAATCTTGCAGAGATAATTAAAAAACTGTTGCAACCATATATCATCAGGGAACAGCCAGGAGTTTAAGCTGAATGCAAAGGAGAACATGGAATGAGGGACAGAATTGCTAATACCAGATGTATCTTGGCTGAAAGGAGAGAACACCAGAAAGATTTTCACCTGTGTTTTATAACTGTGTAAAGGCATTCAACTGTGTGGATTATAACAAATTATATATACATACACACACACACACACACACACACACACACACACACAT
>NW_006922327.1:609283-612291 GCF_000298275.1 Orycteropus afer afer
ATCATTCAAAATGAACAAGGGTAAACAGCATCGTACAAAATCAGCAAAAGTATGCATCAATGTTGTATTCTTTCTCAATACTTATTACATATGTATGCTGAGCAAATAATCCAAGAAGCTAGACAATACAAAGAGGAAAGCAAAATCATGATTAGAAGAGTTATGACCAACTTTCAATATTCAGATAACACAATCATGCTTGCTGAAAGTGAAGAGACTTGAAGCACTTACTGATGGAGATCAAAGACTACAGCCTTCAGTATGGATTACATCTCAGCATAAAGAAAACAAAAATCCTCACAACTGGACCAATAAGCAACATCATGATAATGGAGAAAATATGAAGTGGTCAAGGATTTCATATTACTTAGATTCAAAATCAATGCCCATGGGAGCAGCAGTTGAGATATTAAATGATATATTGAATTGGAAAATCTGCTAAAGACTACCTTAAAGTGTTAAAAAAGCAACGATGTCACTTTGCAAACTAAATTGTGGTGTGAATGAACCAAGCAATTGTATTTTCAATCACTTCATATTCATGTGAAAGCTAGACAATGAAAAAGGAAAACTGAAGAAGAATCAATATCTTTGAATTATTGTGTTGACAAAGATTACTAATTATACCATAAACAAACCTGTTATGGTAGTTAAGTTGTGTGTCAGCTTGACTGGGCCTGGTTTTGGGTGGCTGAGCAGCTGAATGTAGTTATTTTTCATGATGAGATTGGTAATCAACTCCATTGTGGAATCTACTGGAGCATATGAGTAGCTGCCTTAGGGATGTGATCTGTTTCCAGTATAGAAGGAGATTTTGAGAAAGGTCTCTGCAGCTTTTTGGCACACTTGGATCCTGTGTGTAGCCGAGTCTTCATTCCACAGCCTGCCATCTTTCCTGCCAATTCTGAGACTGTTCCTGGACTTGAACCAGTGATCTAACATGTTATGTGATAATCTTGGAACTGTGCAATATTACTTGTCAACATTGGGCTTGTTAGCCTCAGTAGCCAGTAGCTCCCTGAATGGAGAGAAGCTTCCAACTCCAGTGGGCTGGGAACAAAAGATAGAGCTGAAACTCAAGTTCAAAGGGTTTTCACCCAGCCCCTAGAGCTGGCACTTTGAACTCATACTACTAGCTTCTTAAACTGTAAGAAAATAAATCACTGTTTGTCAAAGCAAGTCATTCATTCTATTTTCTATTTTCTATCAGATAACTATAACTATCAGCACTAGTTTACCAAAACACATGTTTGAAGCAGTATAACCAACTGCTCCTTAGAAGGGAGGAGGGTGAGACTTTGTGTCCTGTACTTTTGTTGTTGTTTCATTTTGTTTTGTGAGGTTTTTTTAAATTTTTTTTAAGAGTTTGTTTTACATTCAACATTACATGTGCATTTAGTTTCACTCCCCATTTACCATGCCCAACCTTAACCCAGTCACCCAGTCTCCCTGCCCAGTAACCCTCATCACGTGCCCCTCATAGTTACACATGTCTGTTTGTCCTGCATTTCCTCCTTGTGCATGTTGCCCTTCTGGTGCTCCATGGTCTAAGTTGCAGCTAATAATCTCCTATCACTGGAAGTGAAGAAGAGTGCAAAATAAAAACGAAGACATTTGGAAGCAATCAGCCCTAGGACACGATAGTCCTTAAGAGCAGAAGAACTAGATGGTGACTGGCTAGCAATGCCAATCACTCTGGAAAGGATCAAATCTTGAGATCTTGGACAGAGTGGGAGGCAAAAACATGGACCAAAATCCAAAAATTCAATAATGACTAGAATTTCTGGTTGATTGGAGCCTGGTGAGATCCCAAATACTCCGGTCCTGTTATACAATCTGGGTCTGTAATAAAGTTCACTGCCAAGGGCTAGCTCTCAGTCCAATAGTAAACAAGATGTACAGGCAGACCACTCAACCCAGGGTGATGCACCCACATACTCTATGGAAATACATCCCTTGAAGCATGTACTTGGGATGTGTTATCAGGAGGGACAATTCCCTGGAGAAGGAGATGAGGGACTGGGATAGTGATTGCAACAATATGCTCAAATATGATAATTTTAAGGGTGACAGTGGATCAGGCAGTGTTTCATTTTGTTGTACATAGGGTGACTATGAATTATAATATACTTGAAAGCATCTAAAGATAACAATGTATGTGTGCATGTGTGTATGAACCTGTCTACCCAAAAGTTCTGGCTCTATATGCCACTAGTTCTGTTTATTTAGAGAATCTGAAGATCGATTTTTCTCTCTCTCTCTGTGTCTCTCTCTCTTTCTCTCTCTCTGTTTGTCTCTCTCTCTCTCTTTCTCTCTCTCTCTGGTGGTGTACTACCTAAGACATTTGACTGCTAATCAGAAGACTGGTAGTTCAAACCCACCAGCCACTCCTCAGAGGGAAGATTGGGCAATCTACTTTCATAGAGATACCGCCTCAGAAATCCACAGAGGAATTGCAATGAGTCAGGATCAACTCTGTGGCAGTGAGTGAAGATAAATGCATTCTTTCCTTTCAAAGGATAGAAGTACAGGCTGCTATAGACTTTTCACTGGATTATAGAATTAACATACTTATTTAAAATTCTGTATCTCTAGTAATTTTAAAATCCAACAACAGAATGATAGATACATTCTTCTTTTGGCCATTAAAATCTCTTTGTTTAGGCAAAGTCTGCCAAAGTTTAGTGTAGTGTGGTCTTGTTTTCTACAAGATGTGATCATTGGTCCTACAGTAAAATAATGTAATCAATTACTATTATTTTTTAAACAAGATAAGTTGATTTTAAAGATTGATGTATATGGCATTTTACACAAGGCTCTGTGATTATTCAATGAAACAATATTTAAATGGTTTGAGCCATATTATGACCTAAAACTCTTGAATAATCTTGCATAGAACAAAGACATACTATATACATATATTATGTAGATATTGGTGTTGTTGTTGTTAGGGGCCATCGAGTCATTTCTGACTCATAGCGACCCCATGCATAGCAGAACGAAACACT
>NW_006922327.1:612391-625469 GCF_000298275.1 Orycteropus afer afer
AAAAAAAAAAAAAAAAAGATGTTTAGGACCTTAATCATGCAATACTCATGTCAAATGTATTTCCCCCTCTCACATGGGCAAGGCTCTACTGATTGGTGACATCCAGTTCTGGCAAAGGTGTGGGAACGGAGATTGCTGCACAGTGAAAGTTTCTGGAAGAAATTCAGCAATATCTGTTCGGCTTTCAGATGTTCAGACCTACCTTGCAATTTCCCTTCTAAGAATATACACAATCAAGAATATAAAGAAATGTTTCTAAGCACGTTCAATGTAGAATTGTTTGAAACCACAAAAATGTGAAAAGAGATCAGATGTCCATCCATAGGGAACTGGTTAGCTAACTTAGTATAACCACACAATGGGACAGTCCTCAGATATTAGAAATAATAAAATATGGAAAGACGCCCAAGATTAACTGCTATACCAAAAAAGCCAGCTCCGAAAGCAGATATAATATTCCCATTTTTTAAATAGTTTGTTATGTGTGAAAAAGAAATGGAGAAATATGCACCAAAATAGTCATAGTAGTTTCTGCGATACTGATACGGAAGGAGCTCTGGTAGCGCAGCGCCTAAGGCATCTGACTGCTAACCAGAAGGATGGCAGTTCAAATCCATCAGCCACTCCACAGAAGGAAGACTGGGCAATCCACTTCCATAAAGATTTATTGCCTTGGAAACCCAATGGAGATCACTACGAGTAGGAATAGATTTGATGGCACCGAGCTTGGTTTGGTAAGTGATACGGAGTCTCACCATCCTCACTTCTAAGGAACATGCTGGCTACACTTCTTCCAAGACAGATTTTTTTTTGTTCTTCTGGCAGTCAGAGGTATATTCAAAAATCTTCACCAAAACCGTAATTCAAAAGGCATCAAGTCTTCTTCAGTCTTCCTTATTCATTGTCCAGCTTTCATATGTGTATGTTGTTGTTGTCAGGTGCCGCTGAGTCGTTTCCGACTCACAGCAACCCTATGCACAGAACAAAACACCACCTGATCCTGCGCCAGCTCAATGATCCTTGCTATACTTGAGCCCATCGCACAGCCACTGTGTCAATCCATCTCGCCGAAGGCCTTCCCCTCTTTCATTGACCCTCCACCTTACCAAGCATGACATCCTTCTCAAGGGAATGGTCCTTTCTGACAATATGACCAAAGTAGGTGAGAAGTAGTCTGGCCATTCTTGCTTCCAAGGAGCATTTCGGCTGCACTTCCTCCAGGACAGATCTGTTAGTTCTTTTAGCAGTCCATGGTACTTTCAGTATTCTTTGCCAACACCACAGCTCAAAAGCATCAACTCTTCTTCCATCTTCATTATTCATTATCCAGCTCTCACATGCATACAAGGCGATTGGAAATATCATGGCTTGTGTATTATATACATAGAGATATAATAAATTGATGAATTGTCAAAGCAAGAATCATTTTATTTTTGAGAATTACCAGGTTGTGTCCAATGTTACCTGAAGTCTGAATATTAAACCCTAGAAATAGCTCAGAAACTAGCATAAATTCTGTTCAGATAACAGGACCATATCTCTATGGATGTGTCTGTCATAGGAAGCAGCCAATAAGTTACATGAGTTATTCAGCAGTTTTCCTCTTGACCGTTCCTCAAAAAGCTAAACATGGAATTGTTACATGACTTTGAAAATCTACTTCTATGTATATACTCAAAAGAATTGAAATCCTTTACTTACAGAAATACATATATACAAATGCTCATAGACACACAATGCATGACAGCAAAAAGGGAGAAACACCCAAATATGTTTCAATGGGTGGAGGGATAATCAAATTTTGGAACAAACTTGCAATGTTATGATTTAGCCACACACAAAAAAGTAATAAAGTACTGAGCCATTATACACTGTGGTTGAACTTCTAAAATGTTAGGTTAATTGAAACAAAGCCAGAGACCAAAGATCACATATTGCATAATTTCATTTATATAAACTGTGATAAATACATGCATTGAGACAGAATGGTGTTTGGCCTTTGTCAGTCAGTGGCTATAGAGAAAAGACAGTAGGGAGGAACTTCTTAATGAGTAAGGAGTTTGTGGTGACACGAAAATATTAGAACTAGATAGAGATGGTGGTTGTAAAACATAGCAAACGTGATAAATTCCGCTGAATTGTTCACTGTTAAATGGTTCTTTTATTTTATATAAATTTCACCTCACTAAGTTATTTTTATAGGATAATATATCATGACAAAGTGGCTATAACTCTGAAATCCAAGATCATTTAAAAATTTGGTCAAATGTGGGCTTTTATATCACCCACGATTTAATATTAAGCTCTAGACTTCTTTGATAACAAGTTGCAATTTGTGAACTTTGGCTGAGGTGTACTCTACCAAACTGCATGCATGCATAGTGTGAAAATTCCTATAGCCACATAGACAACAGTTTCCAGATAAATGTAATTCCTAGGAAGCTCTAGACTGAAAAATCCCAGGAGTTCATCTAAAATTAGTCAGAGTCAAGAAAATTAATTGAATGAATGATGCATTCAGTAGAAGATGCCAGTTATTATTAATACATAATATTAGAGAAGCCTCAGAATAAATACTGCTCTAGACAATTATTTAAATAAATATATTTTTTAAAGTATCTAACAGATCTTCAAGTAATTTGTCTAATTAAATTTCAGAATACTTAAAAAATTTTTCACCAAACCCAGTCTTCAACAGTTTAAAATTGATAATGTCCTCATTTATATTATTGTTCTTGGTGTTTGGTGCCATGGAGTTGGTTCTGACTCACAGCAGTGAGACTAAGTCTGGTCATTCTCATTTTCAAGGAGCATTCCTGCTGCACTGCTTCCAGCAAAGATTTGTTTCTTCTTCTGGCAGTCTGACGTATTTTCAGTATTCTTCATCAATACCACAACTCAAAGATATCAACTCTTAGGTTTTCCTTATTTGTTGTTCAGCTTTCACGTGCGTATGAGGCAATTGAAAATACTCTGCCTTGGGTCAGTGGCACTTTAGTCTTCAAAGTCACTATAGTCTTTAAAGAGGTTTTTTGCAACAGATTTGTCCAGTGCAATATGATGTCTAATTTCCTAACTGTTACTTCCAAGGGTGTTGGGTATGCATAAAAGTAAAGTGAAATCCCTGAAAATGTCAATCTTTTCTTCATTTGTCATGTTTATTGCTCCAGCTGTGAGGATTTTTATTTTCTTTGTGTTGAGGTATAATCCACACAGAACACTGCAATCTTTAATTTTCATCAGTACGTGCTTCAAGTCATTTTCACTTTCACTTTCATGGTTGTGTCATCTGCCTATCTCAAGATGTTACTTGTGCTTCAAATTCTGATGCCAAGTTCTTCTTGATATAGTTCAGCTTTTCAAATTATTTCCTAAGCATACAGATTGCATAAGCAGTTGCTGTTGTTATTAGGTGTGGTTGAGTCATCTCTGACTCATAGTAACCCTATGAATAGTGGAACAAAACACTGCTCAGTCATGCACCAGCTCTATGATCCTTGCTATACTTGAGTCCATCACTGCAACCACTGTGTCAAGCCATCTCTTTGAGGGCCTTCCTCTCTTTCCTTGGCCCTACACCTTACCAAGAATGACAACCTTCTCCGAAGAATGGTCCTTTCTGACAACATGACTAAAGTTAGTGAGACGAAGTCTGCCCATTCTCACTTCAAAAGAGCATTCCTACTGTACTTCCTCCATGATAGTTTTGTTAGCTCTTTTAGCAGTCCATGGTGCTCTCAGCATTCTTCGCCCACACCACAACTCAAAAGCATCAATTTTTCTTCGGTCTTCCTTATTCACTGTTCAGCTCTCACATGCATATGAGGTGATTGAAAATATCATGGCTTGTGTCAGGCACACCTTAGTCCTCAAGGAGACATCTTTGCTCCTCAGCACTTGAAAGAGGTCTATTGCAGCCAACTTGCCCGGTGCTGTAAGTCGTCTGATGTCCCGAATGCTGCTTCCATTGATGTCGATTGTAGAATCAAGCAATATGAAGTCTTTGAAAAGTTCATTCTTTTCTCCATTTACCATGATGCTGCTTATAAGTGCAGTTGTGAAGATTTTTGCTTTCTTTATATTGAGATGTAATCCATACTGCAGACTGTATTCTTCAATGTTCATTGGTAAGTGTGTCAAGTCAACCTCACTTTCAGCAAGCAAAGTTGTGTCATCAGCATATCACAAGTTGTTAAGGATTCTTCTTTCAATCTTGATGCCATGTTCTTCTTCATATAGTCCAACTTCTCAAATTATTTGCTCAGCATATAGATTGAATAAGCATGATGAAAGGATACAACCCTGACATATTCCCTTCTTGATTTTAAACCATCCTCTTGTTCTGTTCGAACAACAACCTCCTAATCTAACTATAGGTTCCTCCTGAGTACAATTAAATGTTCTGGAATTCTCATTCTTCTCAATGTTATCCACAATTTGTTATGATCCACACAATCAAATGCTTTTGCATAGTCAATAAAACACAAATAAACATCTTTCTTGTATTCTTTGCTTTGAGCCAAGATCCACAAGACATCAGCAATGATATCCTTTGTTCTGTGTTCTTTTTTGAATCCAGCTTGCACTGCTGGAAGTTCTCTGTCAATATATTGCTGCAACAGTTTTTGAATTATCTTCAGTAGATTTTACTTACATGTGATATTAGTGATTTTGTTCAATAATTTCCACATTCTGTGGGATCCCCTTTCTTTCGAATGGGTACAAATACGGATCTCGAAAGTCAGTTGGCCAGGTAGCTGTCTTCCAAATCTCTTGGCACAGCAAAGTGAGTGCCTCCAATGGGACATCCATTTGTTGAAACATCTCAGTGGGCAGTCCATCAATTCCTGGAGCCTTGTGCTTCACCAATTCCTTCAGTGCAGCTTTGATTTCTTCTTTTCGTACCATTGGTTCTTGATCATATGCCACCTCCTGAAATGGAGGATGACTGACCAGTTATTTTTGGTACAGTTACTCTGTGTATTCCTTCCATGTTCTTTTGATGCTTCCTGCATCATTCAATATTTTGCCCATAGAACCTTTCAATATTGCAACTTGAGGCTTGAATTATTTCCTCAGTTCTTTTAGCTTGAGGAATGATGAGTGTGTTCTTTCCTTTTGGTTTTCTAGCTACAGGTCTTTTCACATTTCATTATAGCAATTGGTTTTGTCCACTCAGGCTGGTCTTTGAAATCTTCTGTTCAGCTCTTTTATCTTGTCACTTCTTCCATTTGCTTTAGCTACTCCCCATTCAAGGGCAATTTTCAGAGTCTCTTCTGACATCCATTTTGGTCTTTTCTTCCTTTCTCATGTTTTTTAATGACCTATTGCTTTCTTCATGGATGATGTTTTTGATGTCATCCCACAATTCTTCTGGTTTTCAGTTATTGGTGTACAATGCATCAAACCTATTTTTAAATAGTCTCTAAATCCAGGAGGGATATATTCAAGGTCATATTTTGGCTCTTGTGGACTTATTTTAATTGTCTTCAACTTCAAGTTGAACTTGCATATGAACAGTTGATGGTCTGTTCCATAATCAGCTCCTGGCCTTGTTTTGGTTGAAGATATTGAGCTTTTAAATTACCTTGTGCCATATATTTAGTCAATTTGATTCCTGTGTACTCCATCTGGAAATGTCCAGGTGTGTAGCCATTGTTTGTGTTGTTGGAAAAAAAAAAAAAAAAAGTATTTGCAATGAAATAGCCATTGGTCTTGCAAAATCCTATCATGTGAGCTCCAGCATTATTTCTGTCACCAAGGTCACATTTTCCAACCACCAACAATTCTTCATTTCCAACTTTTGTGTTCCAGTCACCAATGATAATTAACACATCTTGATTGCACATTTGATCAAATTGAGACTGTGGAAGTTGATAAAAATCTCCAATTTCCTCATCTTTGGCTTTGGTGGTTGGTGCATAAACTTGAATAGTAGTATTAACTGGTCTTCCTTGTAGGCGTATGAATATTATCCTATCACTGACAGCACTATAATTCAGGATGATAAATCTTGAACCTTCCTTTGTGATGATGAATGCTATGCCATTTCTCTTCAAATTGTCATTTCCAGCATAGTAGATCATATGGTTGTCTGATTCAAATGGCCCATATTGGTCCATTTCAGCTCACTAATGGCTAGGATATCAATCTTTATGCATCCCATTTCATTTTGGACAACTTCTAATTTTCCTAGATTCTTACTTCGTATATTCCATATTCCAGTTATTAATGGATGTTTGCAGCTGTTTCTCCTCCATTTGAGTCTTGCCAAGTCAGCAAATGGAGGTCTCTAAAGCTTTACTCTATCCATATCATTAAGGTTAGTTTTACTCACACGATGCAGCTCTTTCCTAGTGATAATTTGAGAGCATTCTGGCCTAACAGGATCACCCTGCACATTATTGGACAATGTTTCTGGGCTATTCATAAAGTGTAGTAATGTGTCAAATAGTGTTTAACTGCTATTCATAAGGTTTTCCCTGGCCAAGTCTTTGAGAAGTGGATGATTTCATCCTTCTTCCTAGTGTGTCTTAATCTGTAAGCTGTGCTGAAACCTGTGCTTCAAGTGCAACCCTGCTGGCATCTGAAACACCAGTGATACAGACTCAAGCCTCACAGCAACACACAAGACACCACAGTATGACAAACCGACAGACAAGTTTGTCTCCCTTAGCTCTTTGAGACCTCTCTGCCCTTCCCTTACCTGGATTCCTGGCACTGCTCTGCTCTCTCATCCCATCTGGCTTCACCTTCCCTTGCTTTCCTGCCTCTTGAGCATGGGGCCTGCGTCCCACCTCTTACCTGGATCCCTGGCACTGCTAATTGAATAAGTATAGGGAAAGAATACAACTCTGACATACAGCCCTCCTGATTTTAAACCATGCCGTATACCCTTGGTCTGTTAGAATGACAGCCTCCTAGTCTATATACATGCTTCTCATGAGAACAATTAAGTATTCTGGAGTTGCCATTCTTTGCCATGTTATCCATAATTTGTTACGATCCTCACAGTCTAATGCCTTTACATAGTCAATAAAACAGATAGACATCTTTCTGGTATTCTTTTCTTTCAGTTAAGATACATCTGATATCAGCAATGATTTCCCTCATCCCACATACTCTTCTTAATCCATCTTGCATTTCTTGAAATTCTCTGTTAATAAACTGCTGCAATCATTTTTGAATTATATTCAGCAAGATTTACTTGCATGTGATATCAATGATATTGTATGATAATATCCATATAATGTTGCATCACCTTTCTTTGGAATGGACACACATATTCATCTCTTCCAGTCAGTTGGCCAGGTAGCTGTCTTCCAAATTTCTTTGAGTAAATGAGTAAGTGCCTTTAGTGCTGCATCCATTTTTTTGAAATATCTCAATGGATATTTTAAGTCCTAGAGCCTTCTTTGTTGACAATTCCTTCAGTGTAACTTGGACTTCTTGTTCAACACAAGTCATATGTTACTTCCCAAAATAGTTGAACATAGACTGTTCATTTTGGTAAAATGACTCTGTGTATTCCTTCCATTTTTTTTTAATGTTTCCTGCATTGTTCAATATTTTGTCCATAGAATCCTTCAATATTGCAACTCAAAGCTCCAATGTTTTCTTCAGTTCTTTCAGCTTGAGAAATGCCAAGCATGTTTTTCCCTTTTGCTTTTCTAACTCCAGGTCTTTGCATATTTCATTATAATAGCAGAAATCTTCTGTTCAATTTATTTATTTTAGCATTTCTTCTGTTCACTTTAGCTACTTTCCTTCAAGAGCAAATTTCAGAGTGTCTTTTGGCATCCATATTGGTATTTTCTTCCTCTCCTGTCTTTTTAATGGTCTCTTTTCTTTCTTCCTGTATGATGCTTCTGATGTAATTCCACAACTCATCAGGTCTTCTATCATTGGTGTTCAATGTGTATTATCTGTTTTCAGATGGTCTCCAAATTCAGGTGGGATATAATCAAGGTCATACTTTGGGTCTCATGGATTTGTTTTAATTTTTATAGCTTGAATTTGCATGTGAGCTATTGATGGTCTGTTCCATATTCACCTCCTTGGCTTGTTTTAACTGATGGTATTGAGTTTCTCCATCACCTCTATCCACAGATGTAGTACATCTGATATCTGTTTATTCCATCTGGTGATGTTCAGGTGTATAGCCTTCATTTATGTTGTTGAGAAAAGTACTTGTAAAGAATAGGTCATTGATATTGTAAAAATTCTCCCATGTGATCTCCACCCTCATTTCTATAACCAAGGCCATATTTTCCAACTACCAGTGATTCTTCTTTGTTTCCAACTTTCTCATTCCAATCATTAGTAATTATTGATGTATCTTGATTGCCTGTTTCATTAATTTCAGACTGCTGCTGTTGTTACTGTTAGGTTCCATTAAATAGGCTTCTACTCACAGCAACCTTATGAATGACAGAACAAAACACTGCCCTGTCCTGTCCCAGCCTCACAACACTTGCTGTACCTGAGCCCATTGTTGAAGCCACTGTGTTGATCCATCTTGTTGAAGGTCTTCCCCTTTTTCATTGACCCTCCACTTTACCAAGCATGATATCTTCCTCCAGGGAATGGTCCTTTCTGACAGCATGATGAAAATAGGTAAGTTGAAGTCTGTCCATTCTTGCTTCCAAGGAGCATTCCAGATGCACTTCCTCCAGGACAGGTTTGTTAGTTCTTTTGGCAGTCTACAGTATTTTCAGTATCCTACACCAACACCACAACTCAGAAGCATCAACCCTTCTTCAGTCTTCCTTCTTCATTGTCCAGCTCTCACATGTTTATGAGGTGATTGAAACTAACCACGGCTTGGGTTAGGCACACCTCAGTCTTCAATGGGATATCATTGCTCTTCAGCACTTGAAAGAGGTCTTTCCAGCAAATTTTCTCAGTGCAATATGTTGTCTTATGCCTCGACTGCTGCTTTTATTGGTGTTGATTGTGGGACCAAGTAATATGAAACTTTGACAACTTCCATCTTTTCTCCATTTGTCATGATGCTACTTATTGGTCCAGTGGTGAGTATTTTAGATTCCATAAATATTGATGTGTAATCCATACTGAAGACTGTAGTCTTCAATCTTCTTCAGTATCTGTTTCAAGTCATTCTCACTTTCAGCAAACATATTTGTGTCATCTGCATATCCCAAGTTGTTAATGAGTCTTCCTCCAATCCTGATACCACTCTCTTCTTCATGTAGTCCAGCTTCTCAGATTATTTGCTCAGCATATAGAATGAAGAAGTATGGTGAAAGATATAACCCTGATGTACTCTCTTTCTGACTTTAAACCATGCAGTGCCCCTTGTTATGTTCAAATGACAGCCTCTGTGTCTATGTATGGTTTCCTCATGAGCATAGCTAAATGTTCTGGAATTGTGATTCTTCTCAATGTTATCCGTAATTTGTTATGATCCACACAATCAGATGTTTTGTGCATAGTCAATAAAACACAAGTAAACATGTTTCTAGTATTCTTTGCTTTCAGCCAAGATCCATTTGGCATCAGCAATGATAACACTCATTCCATGTCCTCTTCTGAATCTAGCTTGCACTTCTGGAAGTTCTTTGTTAATATACTGCTGAAACCATTTTTTTTTTAATTATCTTCAGTAAGATTTTACTTGAATGTGATAGCAATGATATTGTTGTTTGACAGTTTTCATATTCTGTGGGATCATCTTTCTTTGGAATGCATACAGATATGGATCTTTCCCAGTCTGTTGGTGAGGTAGTTGTGTTCCAAACCTCCTGACACAGCCAAGTGAGTGCCCCTAGTGTAGCATATATTTGTTGAAACTTCTCAATGAATATCTCATCAATTCCTGGAACCTTGTTTTTTACCACCTCCCTCAGTGCAGCTTTGACTTCTTCCTCCATTATCATTGATTATTTATCATAAGCCACCTCCTGAAATTCATGAACATCAACCAATTCTTTTTGGTACAGTAATTCTGTGTATTCCTTCTATCTTCTTTTGATATTTCTTATATCATTCAATATATTCTCCATAGAATTGTTCAATATTGAAACTCAAGGTTTAAATTATTTTCTTAATTCTTTCAGCTTGAGAAATTCTAAGCGTGCTCTTCCCTTTTGGCTTTCCAACTCCATATTTTTGCACATTTCATTGTAATAATTGACTTTGTCTTCTCAAGCTGCTCTTTAAAACCTTCTGTTAAGCTCTTTTAGCTTGTCAGTTCTTCTATTTGTTTTAGCTACACTCTGTTCAAGGCAAGTTTCAGAATCTCTTCTGACATCCATTTTGGCTTTTTCTTCTTTTCCTGTCTTTTTAGTGGCCTTTTGCTTTCTTCATGGATGATGTTCTTGATGTCATCCCACAATTCCTTTGGTTTTTGGTCACTGGTGTTCAATGCATCAAATTTATTGTTTAGATTTTCTCTAAATTCTAAATTCAGGAGAGATATAATTAAGGTCATATTTTTCCTCTCGTGGACTTCTTTTAGTTGTCAGATTCAACTTGAACTTGTATAGGAGCAGTTGATGGTCCTTTCCACAGTTAGCTCTTGGCCTTGTTCTGGTTGAAGATATTGAACATCTTCATTGCCTCTTTCCACAAATGTACTTTATCTGATTCCTATGTACTGCATCTGATGAAGTCCATGTATAGCCACTGTTCATGTTGTTGAAAAAAAATATTTGTAATGAATAAGTCATTGGTCCTACAAAATTCTATCATGTGATCTCCAGTATTATTTCTATCACCAAGGTCATATTTTCTAACTACTGGTGATTCTTCTTTGTTTCCAACTTTTGCATTCCAATCACCAGTGATAATCAACACATCTTGATTGCACATTTGGTGAATTTCAGACTGCAGAAGTTGGTAAAAATCTTCAATTTCTTCATCGTTGGTGGTTGGTGCCTAAATTTGAGTAATAGTAGTATTAAATGGTCTTCCTTGTAGGTGTATGGATTATCTTATCACTGACAACATTGTTCTTCAAGACAGATCTTGAAACAGTCTTTGTGACAAGAATGCCATACTATTCCTCTTCAATATGTCATTCCTGGCAAATTTAACTGTTTAATTTAAAACATGTTTAATTTAAAATGGCCAAAAGCAGTTCATTTCAGCCCACTAATACCTAAGATATTTAACTATATATGTTCTATTTCATTTTAGGCAACTTACAATTTTCTTCTCTTTGAAGAGCCAACCACCTGAACAGGTAATGAGAGCAGGGGTCAGCCCCCAAAGTGGCAGGGAGCAGCGGCCAACAAGGCCAGCAGAAACAGGTAAGGGAAAGCCCAGGAAATGAGCGGAGCAGTTGGAGCAGCTAAGGACGATGAACTTGTCTGTTGGTTTGTCATACTGTGGTGGCTTGCATATTGCTGTTAGGCTGTGCCAGCAGGAGTTCCCATGATGGACCAGTTTTGGTGGAGCTTCCAGACAGAGACAATCTTAGAAGAAGAAAGGGTCCATCCACTTCTCAAAGAATTAGCCAGTGAAAACCTTACGAATAGTAGTGAAGCACTGTCTGATATATCACCGGAAAATTTTATGAATAGCCCTGAAACATTGTCTGATACAGTGTCAGAAGATGAGCCCCCTTAAGGTCAGAAGACACTCAAAATATGACTAGGAAACAGCTTGCTCATTAGAGTAGAACCTACCTTAATGATAAGGATAAAGTAGAGCTTTCAGGGCCTCCAATTGATTAAATGAGAAGAAACATCTGCAAGCATTCATTGACAATCAGAACATGCCATGGATGAAGTATGAATCTAGGAAAATTGGAAGTTGTCAAAAAAGAAATAGAATGCATAAATATTGATATCCTATGCATTAGTGAGCTTGAAATGGACCAGTTTGGGCCGTTTCTAATCAGATAACTATATGATCTACTATGCTTGAAATAACAAATTGAAGAGGAATGGTGTGGCATTTATCATCACAAAGAATGTTTCAAGATCTATCCTGAAGTACAATGCTGTCAGTGATAGAATAATATACATATGCCTACCGGGAAAGCCAGTTAATATCACTATTATTCAAATTTATACACCAACCACCAAAGCCAAAGATCAGGAAATTGAAGATTTTTACCAACTTTTGCAGTCAGAAAGTGACCAAACATAAAATTAAGATGTGCTTCTTATCACTGGTAACTGGAATGCAAAAGTTGGAAACAAAGAAGAATCACCAGTATTTCAAAAATTTGACCTTGGAGACAGAAATAATGCTGAAGATAGCATGATAGAATTTTGTAAGACCTATTACTTATTCATTGAAAATACCTTTTTTCAACAACCAAAACAGTGGCTATACACATGGACTTCACCAGACAGAGTACACTGGAATCAGATTGACTACATCTTATCAAGAGCTAATGAAGAAGCTAAATATCTTCAGCCAAAACAAGGCTTAGAGCTGATTGTGGAACATAATATCAACTGATTATTTGCAAGTTCAGGTTGAAGTTGGAGACAATTAAAACAAGTCCACAACAGCCAAAATATGACCTTGATTATATCCCTTCTGAATTTAGAGAACATTTAATGTATAGATTTGATGTATTGAACATCAATAAACAATTACCAGAGCACTTGTGGAAAGACATCAAGAACATCATCCATGAAGAAAGCAAAAGGCAACTAAAAAGACAGGAAAGGAGGAAAAGGCCAAAATGGATGTCAGAAGGGACTCTGAAACTTGCCCTTGAAGAGAGAGTAGCTAAGGCAAATGGAAGAAATGACAAGATAAGAAGACAAAAGAGCTAAACAGAATTTCAAAGATCAGCTTGAGAAGACAAAGTCAATTATTATAATGAGATGTGCAAAAACATGGAGTTGGAAAGCCAAAAAAGGAGAACATGCTCAGCATTTCTCAAGCTGAAAGAACTAAGAAAATAATTTAAGAGTTGCAATATTAAAAGATTCTATTGGCAATGTATTGAATGATTCAGGAAACATCAAAAGAATATGGAAGGAGGAGGCGGGGAAAGATGGCGGACTAAGCAGAAGGATTGCACAGACCCTCTTCAACAAAGAAAAGGGAAACCAATTAACACAGACACAGAAGATAATCTTGGACCCCTGAG
>NW_006922327.1:633004-640690 GCF_000298275.1 Orycteropus afer afer
TGCTAGCTGAAAGTGAGGATGACTTGAAACACTGATGAAGACTGAAGACTACAGTCTGCAGTATGGATTACACATCAACATAAAGAAAACAAAAATCCTCACAATGGGACGAATAAGCAACATAATGATAAATGGACAAAAGAGTGAACTTTAAATGACTTCATATTACTTGGTTCTACAATCAACACCAATGGAAGCAGCAGTCAAGATATCAAATGTTGTATAACATTGGACAAATCTGCTGCAAAGGACCTATTTCAAGTGCTGAGAAGCAAATATGTTTCCTTGAAGACTAAGGTGTGCTTGACACAAACCATGGCATTTTCAGTCACCTCATATGCATGTGAGAGCTGGACAATGAAAAAGGAAGACTGAAGAAGAGTCAATACTTTTGAGTTGTGGTGCTGGTGAAGAATGCTGAAAGTACCATTGACTGCTAAAAGAACGAACAAATTCGTCCTGGAAGAAAGGCAGCCAGAATGCTCCTTGGAAGCAAGAATGGCCAGACTTAGTCTCACCTACTTTGATCTTATTGTAAGAAAGGACCATTCCCTGGAGAAAGATATCATGCTTGGCAAAGTGGAAAAAAAAAAGAGGAAGGTCTTCAACAAGATGGATTGACACAGTGGCTGCAGCAATGGGCTTAAGTATAGCAAAGATATTGGGCCTTGCACAGGAACGGGCAATGTACATGAGGTTCCTCTGAGTCAGAGATGACTCGGCAGCACCTAACAACAACAACAATTTTCTTAGATTCATACTTTATATATTCCATGTTCCATGCTCTAATTATTAATGGTTATTTGCAGCTGTTTTTTTTTTTTTTTCTTCATTTTGATCCTGTCAAGCCACCAAATGGAGTTCCCAAAAGCTTTACTCCATCCATATCAGTAAGGATATCTCTACTCTGAGGATGCAGCTTTTCCACAGTCATATTTTGAGTGATTTCTGACCTTATGGGTTCATCTTCCAGCACTATATCAGAAAATGTTTCAGGGCTATTCATAAAGTTTTTCAGTAATATATCAGTGTTTCACTGCTATTCATAAGGTTTTCCCTGACCAATTCTTTGAGAAGTGGATGACCTCATCCTTGTTCCAAGTCTGTCTTAACCTGGAAGCTCTGCTGAAACCTGTCCACCATGGGTAGTCCTGCTGGTATTTGATATACCAATGGCATAGCCTCCAATCTCACAGCAACATATCATTTCAGACTGCAAATGTTGGTAAAAAATCTTTAATTTCCTCATTTTGGCATTAGTTGTTGGTGTGTAAATTTGAATAATACTAGTATTAACTGGTCTTCCTTGTGTTATCCTATCACTGACAGCACTGTACTTCATGATAGATTTTGAAACCTTCTTTCTGACAATTAATGTAATGCCATTCCTCTTCAGTTTGTCATTCCCATTTTTGTCAGTGTTCAATAAATATCAAATAAAATTTCATTTTTCAATGTTCAATCATTTCAAGACATAGTACATGATCAAAAACCAATGATACTGAAGGAAGATGGCCAAGCTGAACTGAAGGAATTGGTGAAAAAGAAGCCTCCAGGAATGGACAGAGCACCCAGTGAAGTATTTCAACAAGTGAATGCAGTGCTGGAGGCACTTACTTACTTATACCAGGAAATTTGAAAGCCAGCTACCTGGCCAACTGACTAGAAGAGATCCAGATTTGTCCCTATTCCAAAGAAAGGTGATCCAACAGAATGGAAATTATAGAAAAATATCTTTAATATCATACACATGTAAAATTTTGCTGAAGATAACTGAGAAATAATTGCAGCAATATATTGACAGACAACTTCCAGAAATGTAAGCTGGATTCAGAAGAGGACATGGAATAGGGGAAATTGTTGCTGATGTCAGAGAGATCTTAGCTGAAAGCAAAGAAGACCAGAGAGAAGTTTACCTGTGTGACATAGACATTTGGCTTTGTAGATCATAACAAATTATGGATAACATTGTGAAGAATGGCAATTCCAGAATATTTCGTTGTTCTCATGAAGAGCCTGTACATAGAAAAAGAGGCAGCCATTCAAAAAGAACACGTGTGGTTTCAAATTAGAAAAGGCATGCATTATGGTTGTGTCCTTTCACTGTACTTATGCAATCTATATGCTGAAGAAATAATTTGAGAAGCTGGAGTATATGAAGAAGAATGTGGCATCAAGATTACAGGAAGATATGTTAACACCTGCAATATGCAAATGACCAAATTTTGCTTGGTGGAAGTGAGTATGATTTGAAGCACATACTGATGAAGATCAAAGACTACAGTGTTCAATATGGATTCTCAAACCAAAACCAAACTCACTGCCATTGAGTTGGATACAACTCATAGTGACCCCTCCTTGGGTTTCTGGGGCAGTATCACTACAGAAGTAGATTGCCCAAACTTACTTTCAAGGAATGGCTTGTGAGTTGGAACCACCAGCCTTCTGGTTAGCAGTCAAATGCGTTAGGCACTATGCCACCAGAGCTCCCCAATATAGATTACACTTCAACATAAAGAAAACAAAAATCTTCACCACTGAGCCAATCAGCAACATCACGATAAATGAAGAAAAGTTTGAAGTTGTCAAAGATTTCATTTTACTTGGATGCACAGTCAACATCCATGGAAGCAGGAGTTAAAAAATCAGATGCCATATTGCACTGGGCAAATCTGCTGCAAAAGACCTCTTTAAGGTTTTGAAGAGCAAAGATGTCACTTGAAGAGTAAGGTGAGCCTAACTCAAACGATGGTACTTTCAATAGCCTCATATCAATATGAAATGTGGACAATGAATTAGGAAGATGAAAGCAGAGTTGATGTTTTTGAATTGTATTGGCAAAAATACTGGAAATAACATGGGCTGCCATAAGAACAAATAAATCTATCCTAGAAGAAGTACAGGCAGAATGTTCCTTGGAAGAGTGAATGACCAGACTTCTTACCTACTTTGAGCACATTGTCAGAAAGGACCATTCACTGGATAAGGGTAACATGCTTGGAAAAGTGGAGTGTCAGAGAAAAAGGGGAAGACCCTCAATGAGGTGACTTGGCACAGTGGCTGCAAGGATGGGCTCAAGCATAGCAAGGATTGTGAGGATGGTGCAGTACCTGGTGGTGCTTCATTCTGTCATACACAGTGTCACTATGAGTCAGAACCACCTAACGGTGCCTAACAACAACAGTATCTTTGTATACAAATGACACACAAGAAATATCAATGTAAAAAGACACATTTGAACATGCTAAATGGAAATTAACAGAGGGTCTGTGCTCTTTCAATATATCTATGACTGAAAAATTCATTGTGGTGTTCAATGAATCCCTATGACTTCAAGAGCAGTTTCCACTGATCAATTCCCTTTCCTCATGTAAGTTCACTCTAGCTTTAATCTTAAACAGTGAGCTATAGAGATTATGCTATTCCATTTTTGTGCATTTTTAAAATTTTTATCTTATTTAAAATACTTACATTATTTAAAATATATATCAACATATCATGTTTGAAATAAAATGTTAACATATGATTTGTATTTCATACAGTGTATAGTATACGTCTCTCCATTCAGAACCTTGGTGGCACAGTGGTTAAAGAATCCAATTGCTAATCAAAAGGTCTGTGGTTTGAACCCACCATTCACTCCTCAGGAAAAAGATGTGGTAATCTAGTGCTGCAAATTTACAGTCTTAGAAACCCTACGGGGCAATTGTACTCTGTCCTTTAGGGTTCTTATGAGTTGGAATTGACTCAATGGCAGTGTGTTTGGGTTTTGGTTTCTCTCATTACATATTTTAAAAATGATTATTGTATTATTTAATCATTCTTTTTTAATATCTTGTTTATAAACTCAACTACAAATGCCTTCAATGCAAGCATCATTTTGAAGCATTTTTTATTATCTTTAAGATAAGACAGGTAATAAAGCTATCAAAAAAGAATCAAATTTATTCTAAAACTTGTTCCCTGCCAATTGATACACTCAGAAATGAAGCAGATTTAGTACATTTAAATAAATTTAGAATCAGAAGGTATATTAGGTATAATTTAGTCCACCATCATCATTTTACACTTTAGGAGACTGAAGCTCAGAGTTATTGTTGTTATGTGCTTTCAAGTTGGACCCTTCTCATAGCGACCCCTATTTGGGTTTCCAAAGCAGTATCACTATGGGAGTAGATTACCCAACCTTCCTTCTGAGGAGCGGGTGGTGGGTTTGAATTGCCAGCCATCTGGTTAGCAGTCAAGTGCCTTAGGCACAATGCTACCAGAGCTCCCAGAGGGTTAGTCTATTACTTAATATTCAATTGTTGTTGTGTGCCATCAAGTTGATTCCAAATCACTGAGACCTTTTGGACAGAGTAGAACTGCCCCATATATTTTCCAAGGCTACAAACTTTATGGGAGTACATAGTCAGGTCTTTTTTTTTTTTTTTTCCCATGATGCTGCTGCTAGTTTTGATCCACCAGTCCCTTGGTTAGCAGCCAAGTCCTTACCCATTGCACCACAGGCATCCTTTAATATTCAATAGTTTCTCCTAATTTTATAGTACCTTATAACTTACCAGTCTTGAAATTAATAACCTGAAAAAGTTAAGGTTGAAAGAATTTGTGTAATACAGCTAAACTTGGTTAACCTCAAATCAGAATATATAGGAAACCATAATAATATGTTATTTAATATATTTAATAATAAAATATTTAAGGATTAACTCTAAATAAAACTATAAGGATATGATATAATTTGTATACATATCTAAAAAGTGATTTGAACATGTGATTGTTTTCTAACATAAATTATGGAATAAACAATATTTGAAGAAAGATTTTAAAATGCTTGCATTTTAATGGAGGTATTCAATTCTGGTCAAGAGTACACTTATGCACTTTGCATTATATGAGCAAAGGCTGTTTTAATCCAGACTTTGATATTTGTTTGTCAATTAAATGAGAAGCTTTTATGTTACAATTACAAACCCTTATGCCTATGACTAAAAGACACTTTTTTTTTTTTTAAGTTATCACAAAAATCGCTCATGTACTTGACAACTATTGATCTCATCCACTTAATGTTTTTCTTTTCTGTGGTAAATCTATGTCCTAGTCTTATTTTAAAATGGTAATGACTCTCTCAATTTTCTGTTTTTTGAAAAGGATTAGCAATGACATTTGACATTCAAGATGGACAAAAAGCAATTAGATATAATTTCAGTTACTCTCAAGTAAATTACTCTTATTTTTTTATAGGCATATATACACATACAGGAGCTCTGGTGGCATAGTGCCTAAGGCATCTGACTGCTAACCAAAAGGCTGGTGGTTCAAGCACACCAACCAATCCTCAGAAGGAAGACTGGGCAATGTACTTCTGTAGAGATATTGCCTCAGAAACTCAAGGAGGGTAGCTATGAGTCGGAATCGACTCAATGGCAGTGTTTGTTTTTTTGGTTTTATACACATACACACATTCCAGAAAGAGCAAACAAATACTTAAGTATTGTTATATACCCATTTAATATTGACTGGAAAACACTAACAAGACAGCATATATTCATATCTCATGAGGCTGTATGTCCTCACAAACTGTATGTCCTCACAAATCCCAACTTCTTAACTATCTCATTCCTACAGCCTTTCAATATTTCTTCCACAATTATGAAGATGGAGTATAATATATATATACACATATATATATCAAAAACACTATTTGGTAGCTAGACCCAAACATCTTAACCTACAGCCAGGAATTAGGTGACTAAGAGGATGTTCTCTACTCACGAAAATTGATGTGAGTGGAGAGATACTAAAAATCCACTGCTTAAAGATGAAGGAATTTCTACAGATGTATCACTGCTTATTATCTGAATATTTGTAGAATACAGATTACACAGAGAGATAAATAGGAAAGATGGGACACATACTGAGATTTATCCAACTACCAATGAAAATTTTCTTAACAGATCTATCATGATGTTAAAGAATAAGAGTGCACAGATAATCTACTTTAAGGGGAAGATTTTGCTCTGGTGGTGTAGTGCCTAAAGCATTTGACTGCTAACCAGAAAGCTAGTGGTTCAAACCCACAAGGCACTCCTTGAAAGGAAGACAGGGCAATCTATTTCTGTAGAGATATGCCTCTAAAACCCAAGGAGGGGTCACTATGAGTTGGGACCAACTTGATGGAAGTGAGTTTGTTTGGTTTTGGTGTGCTTTATAGGTTATATAAGGAAAAACGGTTGTATTCCATTGTTATTTGAGGCTGGTGGATAAAACTGTGTCAGTTTGGTAGCATATCTCCCTGCCATTATATTATTACTAACTCCTTACCCACTAGGCCAAAGAATCTAAACACATTTTGTATGGGGGAAAAAAAAAAGATGATAATTAAAAATAAAAAGATAATTAACAAGGCAGGGGTTTAGAAAGTTGGTCATTTTCCAAGTCATAAGCTTAATTTTAAACATCAACCATCCATAAAATTGGAAGAGAAGTAGAATGAATAAAGGGAAAAAAGGAAAGCACCATGAGATAGAGACCCTTATTTCATTAAACATCAATAATAAAAAGAAAGAAAAAAAAAGTCTTATTGTGCACACGCTTTTTAAATAATTGTGGCTAAAAACTATATTTGTACTTATCACATTGTAAGTTTTGGCTAAAACTGCCCATTAAAAAGTGTTTCATTTATATTTTTCTTCTTTCAAAAAAAAAAAGGTCAGTCCACAATATACCCTGATGTTGAAAACCTGGCTTTGATGAAAACATGCTGAAATCAAATAAAGCCAATTATTTTAAGGCTTCAAAATGAGAAGTATGTGAAAACAAAAATAAAACTCTGTCATCAACATTACAGCAATATTTTAGAATCTTCTTCATGTGTACTCTGAGATATGAAGACTAAGATATAATTTGAGCATGTTTCCTTCCTTAATATTTTCAGTAGCAATAATTGAACAATATTTGCTTCTATCTAAATATTAAACTGAATTTTTCTATTCTAGAAAAATTATTTTATTTAAAATATATTTTGTTGTTGTTGATAGGTGCCGTCGAGTCATTTCTGACTCATAGTGACCCCATGCACAGCAGAATGAAACACTGCCCAATCCCACTACCAGCTCCACAATCCCTGCTATACTTGAGCCCATCATTGCTGCCATTGTGTCAATCCATCTCATTGAAGGTCTCCCCTCTTTCCTCGACCCTCCACCCTCCCAAGAGTGACATCCTTCTCCAAGGAATGGTCCCTTCTGACAACATGACCAAAATTGGTGAGACAAAGTCTGGCCATTCTTGCTTCCAAGGAGTATTTTGGGTGCAATGCCTCCAGGACAGATCTGTTAGTTCTTTTAGCAGTCCATGGTGCTTTCAGCATTCCTTACAAGCACCACAACTCAAAAGCATCAACTCTTTTTCGGTCTTCCTTACCCATTGTCCACCTCTCATATGCATATGAGGCAATGGGAAATATCATGGCTTGTGTCAGGCGCACCTTAGTCCTCAAGGAAGACATCCTTCCTCCTCAGCACTTGAAACAGTTCCTTCGCAGTTGACTTTCCCAATGCTACATGTAATCTATTGTCCTGACTGCTGCTTCCATTGGCATCAACTGTAGAACCAAGCAACATGAATTCTTTGACAACCTCAATCTTCTCTCCATTTATTGTGATGCTGCTCATTGGTCCAGTT
>NW_006922327.1:643010-650916 GCF_000298275.1 Orycteropus afer afer
GGCCTCTTCCTTCTTTCTAGTCTTTCTCAGTCTGTAAGCTGGGATGATACCTGTGCACCATGTGCATCCTGCTGGGTTAGAAACACCAGTGGCTCAGCCTAAAAACTGACATCAACACGTCACCATGGTAGGACAAACCAACAAACAAGTTGGCCTCCCTTTTGGAAACCTCTCGTACCACCCTTACCTGAGTCCCTGTGGCTGACTCCTCCTCTGTCCAGATTCCTAGGCCTTTTAATCCTCTTTCTCCTGCTCTCCCACCCTACTGCTTTGGGCATGCTTGAGTTCCTCTCTTCACCTGGATCCCTGCAACTGACTGCTCCTCTGTCTGAGTTTCTGGCTTTTAATCCCCTTTTTTCTGCTCTCCCACACTGCTGCTTTGGGCATGGCTGAGTTCCTCTCCCTACTTGAATCCCTGTGCCTGACTGCTCCTCTGTCCAAGTTCCTGGCTATTTTATCCCCTTTCTCCCACTCTCCTGCCCTGCTGCTTTGGGCGTGCCAAACTTGAACTGTTACTGCAATCATTAAAATATAATTTAATGGCTCATATATTCATCAAATTATTCTGTAATTATTTACTAAATATCTACTATATGCCAAAACACCATTTCAAGTGCTGAGAATTAAAAAAAAAAAAAAAAAAAAAAAACTACTCTTTTGGAATGTCTGTTCCACTAGTACAGACAAAAAATGATTCCCATATGATCAACAGAGTTTTTTTTTTTTTTTCCAAATTGAATTTAATTTGTTTTCAACTCTCATATATTAACTTTACATACTTATATAGAAAGTAAGTATTTCCAAATAAGTGGAACATGTTTAACTAGCATCAGCAATACACAAAATTGTTCTAAACATTACAGTAAAACTTTCATGGAAAATCTAAAGCAAAATATGATTTTATATTGTTGTTCCTGAGTTATGATATAGAACTGAAAGAGAAAAGGTAAAAATAATTAATTTAATTATCTACTCATTAACTTTTTAAACATTTATTGAAAAGTTACATATGTTACCTTTGATAATAAGGTTGTCTTTTTTTTATGTTGTTGTTGTTGTTGTTATGTGCCGTCATGTCAAACCTGACTCATAGCGACCCCTCCTTGGGTTTCCGAGGCAGTATCACTACGGAAGTAGGATTGCCCAACCATATAGGACTTATATGTATTGGAGTTAGATAAACTAAACCAATTATTTAATATATATATATATATATATTATGATTGTCATAGTGATAAAAAGAGGAAGAAATATGTGAATTAAGAGTACATAAAGATAGTAAAGGAGCTCTGGTGGTGTAGTGCCTAAGGCATTTGACTGCTAACCAGAAGGCTGGCAGTTCAAACCCACAACAACTCCTAGGAAGGGAGATTGGGAAATCTACTTCCGTAGAGATACTGCCTTGGAAACCCAAGGAAGTGTTGCTATGAGTGGAATCGACTTGACAGCATGTGAGTTTGAGTTTAATGATACTAAGGAAATATCAGAGAAGGAATATGTAAAAAAAGTGACTTTTAATTTAGAACCTTAATTAGCAAGAGTTAGTTTGCAAAGTTAAAGGGGAATAAAACAAATTTCAAAGTAAACTGTTATTGCAAAGTCACTGATTGCAGAGGGAGTTCATCCCTTATCAAGAATTTAAAAATAGGCTATGTACCCCTGATTTCATGAGTTCATAATTTGGTGTCCGGGGAGAAGCCTGGAGCCAGAGGCTTCATATGGATTTTTTTAAGATATGTTAATATTTTGAAAATATGTCTGCTATTTTTCTCATTACCACCCTTTTCCTTCTGCCCCCACA
Organism: Orycteropus afer afer; assembly: GCF_000298275.1. Taxonomy (NCBI): domain Eukaryota; kingdom Metazoa; phylum Chordata; class Mammalia; order Tubulidentata; family Orycteropodidae; genus Orycteropus; species Orycteropus afer. The sequence continues at coordinate 644,812 of NW_006922327.1, forward strand.
AAAGAAAATTATTTTGATTTATGAAAACTTTATTTGAATTGAGAAAAAAGGATACAAAGAGATACATTGAGTGGCTATTGTAATAGTACAGAAAAATAATGATGTAAAATATGTAAGCTTAATTATTGGTAGTGAAATAAAGAGAAGTACATAAAAACAAAATAAAAATCTGAAAGTAATTTGTGATTAACTAGATTTTAGATTGACATTAAGTTCTCTGGGTATAATACAACCATTGATTCATAACAAGTCCCAAGAATAAGGAGCAGCTTTGGTAAACATAAGTTCAGTTTTATATCGACTGTTACTGAGTTGCCCTTATTACATGAAAAGTAAATGTGAAGTGGTAATTGCCTATATTGAATTGGAATAAGAAAAGACAAGACTTAAGACTGATATTTATCAAAGGTAGAACTTAAATGTAACTTGAAGATATGAGAATATTTAGGATTATCTGAATTGAAGAGTCATTGTGTTAGACTGGGTTCTCTAGAGATACAAAAACCAGCAAAGCTTAGAGAGAGAGACAGAGAGAGAGAAATTTATCTTAGGAAAATGGCTCACAAATGTATAGAAGTGAGCAAGTCCAAAGTCCCTGGGGGAAACATTGGGCTGGAGGCAGCCTTAGCTTCTGCAACCACAAGTGGCTGAGAAATTCAAGGCTGGCAGGCAATACACCGGTTGTTGCCTCCAACAAAAGACGAATCCAAGATCTCCGGCTGAGCAGTGGGCTGCTCACTCACGGAAGTTTGTAGTCAGCACACCAGGCTCCCAATCCACAAAAGAATGTCTCTCTTCCCAGGATGTCCCTGAATATCCTGGAAGCAGGCCACACTTCTAGGGAAACTCCCCTTGCACAGATGGGCCACTTATAACACAGTCATCCAATTACATCATGGGAATAACCATGCAGAACTGGGGTCCAGCCAAGTTGACACACTGCTCCAACTATCATATTCATGAAGGCTAAATTGAGATAAACTGCAAGATTTTAAGATTAGTTTGAGGAAAATAATAAGGAAAAAAAATTCTCAAAAGGTATATTAATATTAGGGAAACCAGACAAATATGATAACATTAAAAAGAAAGAAAGAAAGAAAGGACCAGAAATGTGCTAAGGCAGTGAAAGTACTGCCCGTTAAGGGCCACTCAGACTCTTGACTCCTTTGCCAATCACCAACTAAATCAGTTGCTATCAAGCCAACAACTCTGAATCATAGGGACCTCATGTGGATTGGTGTAAAACTGTACTCCACATGGTTCTCAATACCAGAGTTTTCAGAAGTAGATCACCAGGCCTTTCCTCTAATGTATCCCTGGTTAGACTACAACATTCAACTGAATGTGTTAACAATTTGCATCATCCCGGGACTCCCTGTCAATCAAAACCCCTCTTAACTAGAGAGGGTCCATACCAGCCTGTTCTTTCCCTATAAATATGATTCTGGTTGTCATCAGACTGGTGTTTTACTTCCGTGTGGCTTTGGCTTCACAGTTAGGGAAATATCCATAGAGGAAGTAAAATAAAACAAAACAAAATAAACCCTAACTTCATCAATAAAAAACAGAAACAAACCAAACTCACTGCCATTGAGTGGAATCTGACCCATAGCGACACCCATTGGGTTTCTAAGGCTGTATAACTTTATGCAAGTAGATTGCCCCATCTTCCTTCTGCAGAACAGCTGGTGAGTTTGAGCTGCTGGCCTTCTGGTTAGTAGCCAAGTGCCTTATCTATTATGGCACCAGAGCTCCTTAGCTTCATATATAAGCTATTTAAAAGGAAATGTGCCAGAAAAGTAGCAATGTTCAGAATCTTGTTGACGATGATGGTAATGATCTTTGAAAACATAAAGTCTAAAAGAGATAAGCTAAAGAGAGATACAAAAGACCTATACAAAGAAAACTATAAAGCACTACTACAACAAATAACAAGGGATCTACATAAATGGAAGAACTTGCCTTGTACATAGGTAGGAAGACTGCATATTGTGAAAATATCAATACTACCCAAAGCAATCTACACATTTAATATTTAATGTAATCCCCATGTGGATACCAACACCATTTTTTAAGAACATGGAAAACCCAATTATTAACTTCATACGGAAAGGAACAAGACCTCAGATAAGCAGAGCACTACTGAAGAAGAAGAACAAAGTGGGAGTTCTCACACTCTCAGATCTCAAAACCTACTATACAGTGACAGTAGTCAAACTAATGTGATATTGGTACAATGACAGACCAATGGAACAGAATCGAAAACCCAGAAATAGACCCATCCATCTATGGGCAGCTGATCTTTGGCAAAAATCAAAACCCATTAAATAGGGAAGAGATAGCCTCTTTAACAAACAGTGCTGGCAAAATTAGATATCTACTTGCAGAAAAATGAAACAAGACCCTTACCTCATGCCAAACACAAAAATGAACTCAAGGTGGTTGAAAGACCTAAATGTAAAACCAAAAACTGTCAAGTTCATCAAAGATAAAACAAGGGCAAATTTAGGGGCCCTAATTTATAGCATAAATAGACTATCAAGCATAAGTAGAATGCACAAGAGGTGGAAGAGAAACTAGATGATTGGGACTTTTCAAAAATTAAGTATTTTGTGCATCAAAATACTTCTCCAAAAGGGTAAAAAGAGAACCTACAGATTAGAAGAAAATATTTGCCTATGACATATTGGACAAAAGACTCAGCTCTAAAATGTATAGAAAATGTCAACACCTCAATCCCAAAAATACAAGCAATCCAATTCAAAAGTGGGCAAGGGACATGAACAGACACTTCACTAAAGACAATATAGTGATGGCCAACAAACACATGAGGAATTGCTAAAGATCATTAGTGATTAGAGATATGCAAATCAAAACAACCTCTCACCCCAGCAATATTAGAAAAAAGTTTAACAGGACAGAAAATAACAAATGCTGGTGAGGTTGTGGAGAGATTGAAACTCTCATACACTGCTGGTGGGACTGTAAAATGGCACAACTATTGTGGCAAATGGTATGACTTTTCTTAAAATAACTGAAAATAGAAACTCCATTTGAACCAGCAATTCCATTGTTAGGAGTATATCTTAAAGATGTGAGAGACAGGACACAAACAGACATGCACACAACCACGTTCATTGCAACATAATTCACCGAAGCAAAAGATGGAAATAATCTAAATGCCCATCAACAGGTGAATGGATAACCAAATTACGGTACAGTCACACAAAGGGATACTATACTACATTAAAGAACAATGAAGAATAATCATCTCACAACATGGATGAACCTGGAGGACTTTATGCTGAGTGAAATAAGTCAATCACAGAAGGACAAATATTGTATGAGGCCATCACTAAAAAATCAAGGAAGAGTTTGCTTAGGGAAAGGAACTCACTTTGTAAGTTACTGGAGATGTGAGCCAAGGGAAGGAGAAAATTTTGGACTAGTTGGTAGCCACACAATGAGTTGGGTAAGAGGAGGAATAGTATGGAAAGAGTCTGTGACCAACACAATAACATTGGGGAAAGGGAGGACCTAAATGTGCACATAAGATGTAGAAGACAGAGGCTAATATCAGTATATCCACAATACTGCATTACCAGTAACACCAAACACCCGACTACAGATAAATACATAGAAAACTAAAATCAGTGAACAAGAATATACTCTAGACCAGTGATAGATTCAGCTGAGGATAATCTTGCACAGATATTAGTGATACAAAATGACTGCAATCATTACAGAAGCAACAGAAGACAGACATGGAGCAACCCTTCATAGACAGCCAGACACCTCCGGAGAGAGAGCTATCAGATCTGCTGGATCTGCTGACTCAGAACCATAGTATTGGGGAACAAAAGGCTCAATTGGCACAACATAATACATAAGATATCTTGTTCTACAACCTACTTCTGTGGGTAGTGACTGGGGTCTTAAAAGCTTTTGAGCAGCCATCTAAGATTCAACTAATGGTCTCCTTTCATCAGAAGCAAAGAAGAGTGAAGAAAAGCAAGAACATTTGGAAACAATCAGCCCTAGGATATGATGGACCTCAAGACCAGTAGAACTAGATGGTGTCTGTCTGACCACTTGGGAAGGGATCAAAACTGGAGATCCTGGATAGAGTGGGAGGAAAAACATGGAACAAAATTCAAAAACACAATGACGACCAGAATTACTGGTTGGATGGAGTCTGGTGGGACTCCCAAGACTATGGCTTTGGGATACACTTCAGCCCTGGTATAAAACTCATTTCCAAGGACTGGCTTTCAGCCCAACTGTAGTAAGGTTTACATGCAGAACACCCAACTCAGGGCGATGCGCCCACATACTCTATAGAAATACATCCCTTGCAGCAATTGATCATGGGGTACCAGAGGGGCAACATTTACACAGAGGAAATGCTGGACAGGCAGCAGTGTGTAACTAAGAAGGGCACAGAGATGGGGTAGAGGTCCCTGAGAAGGAAGAGGAGGTGAGTGGGTTAGGGTTGGGGATGGTAATTGGGGAGTGAAACCAAATGTACATGAACTGTTGAATGTAAAACAAATTCTGCTCTGTAAATTTGCAACCAATGCACAATAATAAATAAATAAATAAAAGATGAGCTAAAAAGTAGATCCAATTAAAGATAGCCTTTCAGAGCATCCAGAGCTTCAGAGAAAACTAGAGGCCAAGGTTAAAATTACAAACTTTCTATTCTAGAATCTCCATGTAAACAAATTTGTAACCAGGTTTTATTCATTGATAGATATCCACCAGAAGAAATATTTATTTCATCATTTTAAACATCTGTCAAAATATATAACATGGTCAAATCACACAAAAAGTTGCTCCATCTTTATATTCTTACAGTTCTAGCCACAATCATGGCCATAATTTTATGAATGACATGATCTTATGTCCCTTAATGAGAGGAATAAACAAAAATTATCAGAGATTATCCTCCAAAACAATATATGGGGCTGATAATTGGTTCACAGATTGATGCTGTTAATTTTCACATAGTGTGCAATAAAAAGCAAATTTAAAGGTTATAAAAATATTTAATTGTAGACTGGGAAAAATGATAAAATGCCAAATCCTAGGAACCTCATTGTCAGGAAAAGAAGACAAGTCTGTAAATAACATCCTAGCCCTGTTATGCAACAACATATTCTAAAGTCAGAGCCTTGAGTCAGTAGAGGACAATAAGAAACCAAGAGTGTGATAATCAAGAAGACCTTAGTATTTATTTATTTATTTTATGGGTCTCACAAAGTTGTGGATAACATACAAGTGGGCATGCTTATCAGCATTTTGAAACCATTAATTCCGTTGAATGTTGTTTTTAGATCTACTAAAACTTTAAACATTTCTTTAAGTACTACAAGTATAAATTATAAGCACTAGCCTTATTGTCCACCAGCCCAGGAGAACATGTGACTAATATTCCATATGGCTCCTCCAAACTCACCATTAATTACACAAAATTCCATGGAAATTCTCATTATAATTCTCAATTCCTCTTCAGGCTAGTGGCTCAGTAAGTAGCTCTTGACCACAAGGTCACTTTGTCTCACTGTGACTGTCTGGTAAGGCTACTACCACTAACAAATGCTTAGCCGTGGCTTATGGAAACCTATTCATAACTTCTGTACCCCATATTTGCAAAGGAGTGTCATAAATTCTCTCTATTCATCAAATAACCTTATCCTTCTGCTGTAACTATTTGATAAAGGGATCCATAGAGGCTGTGGTCCCAGACATTTCCAAATCAAGAGTAAAGCACAAGTCCGTTTTCTGTGTGGTTTCTTCCAAAGAAATATGCAAAATTTCTTTCATTTATATTTTACAGAAACAGATAAATTCATGATATATCTATCTAATTTGTTGATTCCCTTAATCTTTGACACTTTCTCACCCTTTTCTTCTCTACCTCTAACTAAAATGACTTTGTTTACTCTGCTTTTCTATTTATTTTTCTTTTACTGAAGTTAATATGCTTCTTTCCACTCTCTCTATGCGCCAAATAAAGAAATGTGCCTATGAAAAAATAACTGACATTGGAAAGGAGTAAAAAGAAAAAAAAAAAAAATCCTTGGCTTTACTATTATTCATATC
>NW_006922327.1:651016-651675 GCF_000298275.1 Orycteropus afer afer
GCTTAAATTTTTTCTTCAGTTCTTTCAGCTTGAGAAGTGCTGAGTGCATTCTTCCCTTTTGGTTTTCAAACACCAGATCTTTGCACATTTCATTATAGTAATTGGTTTTGTCTGCTCGAGTTGCTCTTTGAAATCTTTTGTTCAGCTCTGTTATCTTGTCATTTCTTCCATTGGCTTTAACTTCCCTCTGATCAAGGGCAAATTTCAGAGTCTCTTCTGTCAAACATTTTGGTCTTCTCTTCCTTTCTTGTCTTTTAGTGATCTCTTGCTTTCTTCATTGATAATGTTCTTGATATCCTCCCACAATTCTTCTGGTTTTCGATCCTTGGTGTTCAATGCATCACATCTATTCTTTAGATGGTCTCTAAATTTATGAGGGATATACATATTCAAGATCATATTTTGGCTCTCTTGGACTTATTTTAATTGACTTAAACTTCAAGTTGAAATTGCATATGAGAAGTTGATGGTCTGTTCCACAATCAACTCCTGGCTGGATCTGGCTGAAGATATTGAGCTTTTCCACAACCTCTTGCCACAGATGTAGTCAATCTGATTCCTTTGTGTTCCATCTGGTGAAGTCCACATGTAGAGCTGCCTTTTGTGTTGTTGAAAAAAAGGTATTTGCAATGAACAAGTCATTGGTCTTGCAAAATTCT
>NW_006922327.1:660424-674192 GCF_000298275.1 Orycteropus afer afer
AAAAAAAAAAAAAAATCCTTGGCTTTACTATTATTCATATCACCTCCATTATATAAGAATTTCCTTCCTTTGGAAACATTTTTGAGGCTAGGAACAATGACTAGGACGTGGTATAGAGTCTGGAAGAAAAAAAGCACTTCAAAAATCTGATGATCTAATGAAAATATATTAAAAATAAGACAAATATGCAACCACATAATGAATATATTGTTTTTATATTTTAACAAAGGAAAGATTATTTATTATCTCAGTCTACGTAACTGTTTCATCAACAACATTTAGCAGCTGTGGAAAAGAATTCTAACAGAATAAATGTTGCACCTCAGAAGTTAATGACAAGATAAGTTATTCAAGATAAGTAATGTAATTTAATAATAACATGACAAGAAATAGATTTACTTTTCAAACAGGAATGAGGCCATAAATAAGCAAGCATGCTACTCTCTTTTGATTAAAATTTTATTCCACCAAGAAATATATGTATTATAATTTGGGTGGATATTTATTTGAGATAAATGTAAGATATGTTTGAAGGTTATCTCTGTTTCTTTCTAACAATTTGATAGTAGATCATGCAATTCAAATTTAAGTTTCATAGTGGATCTTTCACGCAAAACATTAAAATTGGTATTTTGTCAACCTAGAGGCTTATCTACATTTTCTAGTCACTTAATAAAAATTTGAGAACCTGCCAAGGCCAAGATTTTGCCTTTTCCAAGGAGATAAATGTCTTAATAAAAATCCTTTTCATTTCCATCCTAATTTAGTATGCATACCTGGTACTTCATCGGGATATAAGTTTTACATACAAGTAACAAGTAGTCTATGTGAAATCTGATTTATTAAATCTCAATACTATACTAGCTGTATTACTAGTAATAAGTAATTTCCCATATATATACTTGAAAATTAAAAATTATACTAAAGAACCAAAGGAAGAGAAAGTCAAATATACATTTCTTTAGAATTAGTGTGCTAATGGCATGTCTTAGGTTTACAAATAAGCTGTAGCAGCCAATTAAAAGGTATTATCAGTCACATTTGTATTTAGTAACAAGTAAACAAATAATACAGATTTGTAATGCACCAATATTTTAAAAGACAAAATTTCTTTTCAGGCATTTATGAATAATATCATGGGACATAAGATGTTATAGAAAATGTTTTGTCAACCACCTCAAATCAGTTACAATATTAATTATTGAGTTCTGCTGGCATAGTGCCTAAGGCATTTGACTGCTCACCAGAAGGTTAGTGATTCAAACCCACCAGCCACTCCGTGGAAGGAAGACTGGGCAATTTACTTCTGCAGAGATTTATGTCCTCAGAAACCCAAAGGGAGACTCTATGAACGAGAATCAACTTGATGGCAATGGGTTTGGTTTTGGTTTATATAAGAGTATGAGGAACCCTCAAAGCACAGTGTTCAAGCTTTTAGCTGCTAACAAAAATGTAAGTGGCTTAAATCAACAGGAGAAAAATGAGGCAGTCTGCACAGGTTTTAATGCAGCTTACAAACTGAGACAGACTAGGAAGAAGGAAGAGACCATCCACTTCTCAAAGAATTGACCGAGGAAAATCTTATGAATAGCAGAGAAATACTGGCTGATATGTTACTGGGCAACTTTATGAACAGCCCTGAAACATTGTCTGACACAGTGCAGGAAGACAACCCACTTAGGTTAGAAGACATTCAAAATATGATTGGGAAAGAGCTGCCTCATCAGAGTAGAACCAACCTTAAAGGTATAGATAAAATGATGCTTTTGGGAGCTCCATTTGCTGATATGGCATAACTCAAATGGAGGAGAAACACCTGCAAACATCCATTAATAATCAAAACATGGAGTGTATGAAGTATGAATCTAGAAAAATTGGAAGTTGTCAAAAATGAAATGGAATGCATAAAGATTGATATCCTAGGCACTAGTGAGATGAAATGGACCGATTTTGACCATTTTGAATAAGACAACCATATGACCTACTATGCCAGGAATGACAAGTTAGAGATCAATGGAATAGCATTCATCATCACAAAAGATGTTTCAAGATCTGTCCTGAAGTACACTGTTGTCAGTGATAGGATAATATCCATATGCTTATAAGGAGGACCATTCAATTCTAATACAACTATTATTCAAATTTATGCACCAACAACTAAAGCCAAAGATGAAGAAATTGAAGATTTTTTTATCAACTTATTGCAGTATGAAATTGAATGGAAATGCAATCAAGATGTGTTAATTTTCACTAGTGACTGGAATTCAAAAGTTGAAAATGAAGAAGAATCACGGGTAGTTGGAAAATATGGCCTTGGTGATGGAAATAACAATGGAGGTCACAATAGAATTTTGCAAGACCAATGACATTTTCATTGCAAATACCTTTTTTCAACAACACAAAAGGTGGCTATACACGTGGACTTCACCAGATGGAATATACAGGAATCAGATTGACATCTGTGGTAAGAGGTGATGGAAAAGCTCAATACCTTTAGCCTAAACAAGGCCAGGAATTGATTGTGGAACACACCATCAACTGCTCATATGTAAGTTCAACTTGAAGTTCAAGACAATTAAAACAAGTCCAAGAGAGCCAAAATATGAACTTGAATATATCCCTCCTGAATTTAGAGACCCTGTAGAGAATATAATTGCTGCATTGAACACCACTAACCTAAAACCAGAAGAGTTATGGGATGACATCAAGAGCATCACCTATGAAGAAAGCAAGAGGTCATTTAAAAGATGAGAAAGGAAGAAAAGACTGAACTGGATGTCAGTAGAGAATCTGAAACTTGCCCTTGAGCAGAGGTTAGCTAAAGAAAATGGAAGAAATGACAAGATAAAAGAGATGAACAGAAGCTTTCAAAGAGCACCTCAAACAGACAAAGCCAAATACTATAATGAAATGTGCAAAGACCTGGAGTTAGAAAACCAAAAGGGAAGAACACGCTTGGAATTTCTCAAACTGAAAGAACTGAGGAAAAAATAAAAATTAAGTGTCAAGTTGCAGTATTGAAAAATTCTATGACCAAAATATTGAATGATGCAGGAAGCAGGAAAAGAAGAAGGAAGGAATAAGAAGTCACTGTACCAAAAAAACTGGTCAATCCTCATCCCTTTCAGGAGGTGACATATGATTAAGAATCAATGGTATTGAAAAAGAAGTCAAAGCTGCACTGAAGGAATTGGCAAAGAAAAAGCCTGCAGGAATTAATGGAATACCCATTGCGATGTTTCAACAAACGGATGCTGCACTTGGCTATTCTAAGAGATTTGGAAGACAGCTTCCTGGCCAACTGACTGGCAGAGATTCACATTTGTACCCATTCCAAAGAAAGGTGATCCTATAGAATGTGGAAATTATCAAAGACCATCATTAATATCACATGCAAGTAAAATCTTAGTGAAGATAATCCAAAAATATTTGCAGCAGTATACTGACAGAAAATTTCCAGAGGTGCAAGCTGGATGCAGAAGATGACATGGAATGAAGGATATCATTGCTGATGTCAGATGGATTTTGGGTGAAAACAAGAAATACCAGAAAGATGTTTATTTGTGTTTTATTGACGATGCAAAAGTATTTGATTGTGTGTATCATAAAAAATTATGAGTAACATTGAGGAGAATAGAAATTCCAGAACACTTAATTATACTCATGAGAAGCCTGTACATAGACCAAGAGGCTGTTTGAACAGCAGAAGCGGACACTGCATGGTTTAAAATCAAGAAAGGAGTGCATCGAGGTTGTATTCTTTCACCATACTTTTTCTATCTGTATGCTCAGCAAATAATCTGAGAAGCTGCACTATATGAAAAAGAATGTGGCATCAGGATTGGAAGAAGAATCAATAACAATCTGTGATACACTGATGACACAACTGTGCTTGTTGAAAGTGAGGATGACTTGAAGCACATGGTGATGAACATTGTAGAATTACTTCTCAATATAAAGAGAACAAAAGTCTTCACAACTGGACCTATAAGCAGCATCATGATAAATGGAGAAAAGATTGAAGATTTCACATTGCTTAGTTCTGCAATTGATGCCAATGGAAGCAGCAGTTAGGACATCAAACAATGTATAGCACTGGGCAAGTCAGCTGCAATAGATCTCTCTCTTTCAAGTGCTTAAGAGAAGAGATGTCTTCTTGAGGACTAAAGTGTGTGTGACACAAGGCATGGTATTTTCAATCACTTCATATGCATGTGAGAGCTGGACGATGAATAAGGAAGACTGAAGAAGAATTGATGCTTTTGAGTCATGGTGCCAATGAAGAATGCTGAAAGTACCATAGACTGTTAAAAGAACTAATAAATCTGTCCCAGAGTAAGTGCAGCCAGAATGTTCCTTGTAAGTGAGAATGGCCAGACTTCGTCTCACCTACTTTGGTCATGTTGTCAGAAGGGATTATTCCCTGGAGAAGAATGTCATGCTTGGTAGGGTGGAGGGTCAATGAAAAAGAGGAAGGCCCTCAATGAGATGGATTGACACAGTGGCTGTAGCTATGGGCTCAAGTATAGCAAAGATTGTAGAGCTGGCACAAGACCGGGCAATGTTTCATTCTGCTGTGCATAGGGTCATTGTGAATTGGAAATGACTTGACGGCACCTAACAACAACAACAACAACAGCTTCCATAAAGATTACATCCTAGGAAACACTTATTGGTGCAATTCTACTTTGGTCTAGGGTCAATAAGTGCCAGAACTGACTCAATGGCAGTGCAGTGTTAGAATATAGTCAATCACATTGTTCTAAGAGTACATTAATGTTTTTATTTTGATATAGTTACTAATCTTTCAGACCAACTGCCTCTTGAAGCCATTTGTCACCACACATACCTTTCTTTATACATACACACACAAACATGTTCTTAAAAGTTAAATTATTAAGTAGGGCAAATGCATATGAGTTCCATAAAAATAGAAGCCTACATATTTGGTTTGGTCCTGTGCTTCAATGTATTCTCAGCTCCTAGAAATGCCTACAGAGCTCTGGTAGCATAGTGCCTAAGGCACTTGACTGCTAACCAGAAGGCTGGAGGTTCAAAGCCACCAGACACTCCTTGGAAGGAAGGTTGGGCATTCTACTTCCATAGTGATAGATTTTTATGGTCATTTTGATAACAGAATATTGAGATGTTTAATTGTTTATAAAATGCATGTGTAATTGATTTGCATTTAAATAACACCCACCTTGCCTCTAATTTTAATTATGAATATCATTAGGGTCAAATGTTATATTACTCTTAACATATCCTGTTGTTGTTGTTATGTGCCGTTGAGTTGGACCCGACTCATAGCAAGTCCTCCTTGGGTTTCCGAGGCAGTATCACTACGGAAGTAGATTGCCCCATCTTCCTTCGAAGGAGTGGCTGGTGGGTTTGAATCGCAAGCCTTCTGGTTAGCAGTCAAGTGCCTTAGGCACTATGCTACCAGAGCTCCTTGTTGTTGTTGTTGTTGTTATGTGCCATCGAGTCGGCCCTGACTCATAGTGACCCCTCCTTGGGTTTCCGAGGCAGTATCACTACAGAAGTAGGATTGCCCAACCTTCCTTCCGAGGAGTGGCTGGTGGGTTTGAACCGCCAGCCATCTGGTTAGCAGACAAGTGTCTTAGCCACTATGCTACCAGAGCTCCTTAGTTAATCCTTAATAGTTTGCAAAGCTTTATTCTATAAAAGGATTATCATTAACTATAGATATGTTAAAGGAGTTCTGGTGGTGTAATGGTTAAGTATTTGGCTGCTAATCAAAATGTTGTTGGTTTATAACAACCAGCCACTCCATGAAAGAAAAATGAGGCAGTATGCTTCTGTAAAAATTTACACATTTGGGAATAAAGTGGGGGTTGCTATGAGTTGGAATTGACTCAATGGCAGTGTTTTTTTTTTTTTTTTGGTTTATAGATAGGTTAAGAAGTATTGTTATATCAAAGATTTTCAGATATAATATATTATTGGCAGATAAGATTCTTCCAGTAAAATCATAGAACAATGGAACTAATGTTTTGTCAACCTGAATATGCTTACTAAACTAATTATTTGAAGTATTTTACTGTATCAGGTTAAACTATCCTTCAATTTTTAAAACAAATTTAAAAAATGAATGCAAGGAAAATGACATAAAATACTCTCAGATCCACCCTTTTAAATTCTAGGCCAATTTGACTGTAAAAAATGTACATAGAGTTCCATTAATTTTACTTTTATAGATGTATCATTTTTACATTTTACATATTATGATTAAAATTAAATATTGAAAGTGATTTCTTCTTCTCTTTTCATGAAAACAGTTGTTAAAGCTTGAATTACTATTTTTCTATACAACCATTCTTGAATTAAATAAGAGATGGTTTATATCAACTTACAAATTGTACACATTTTTAACAGTCAGTGATGTTTAATGAAGTTAATTTTTCAAGTAGATTATATATTTAGGTTAATATCACATGTTGTTATTTAGCTTCATTAGATATTGAAGTTGTGGATAAGGGACATCTTTCATACAATCCTCTTTCCTTGTTAGGTGCTGCCCTCTAAAGACAGTTTCAAATTATTTTTACTAGAAATCTTAGTTTTGGACATGGAGCTGTCTTTATTCAAATTAGAGGCCTTCTTCTATTTTCAAATAGTGTTATTAATACTTAATTATTTTAGAAATTTTCTATGACTAAGTATTAATCATAATTATTTCTAAAATAATTTTCCTAATAAATTATTTTATGATAATAGCATAGTGAAGTGATTTTCTTTTATTTAATATATTAAACAAATGTCTTTTTGGATAAATAATAAATGATAAATTGAAAGAATCATTAATAATTTGAGTTAAATATTTTATATAGAATTTTTTGTTGTATATAATAGACATATTAAATTGTTAAGTATTCAAATACTGGCAACATATTTGATATAAATATTTTTGAAAAACATAAAATATGTATGTTAGAGAAGTAGACTTAAACATTCATGAGAGAGAAAATTATGAAAATGTTTGTACAACAGTAAATATATATTATTATGCATACTCATTATTTAAGAAATCTAGGTTAACAGTAATTATTGGGTGATGTAATATTGAGTAAAAGCTAAATGATTTTAAATACTATTTAATTTTAATTTAATTTCACAAGAAACCTTTTTAAAGAATCTATGAATTATTTAAAAAAAATGCACTTACAGAAAAACAACCTACAAGTATGTAAATGATATGCTCTAATCAGTCACAGTTTACTCTCTTTTTAAGTGAATAGTTAAATTTCACTGGATAATTTCAACTCACATGTTAAAAATCATTTACTTTAATATTCAGTTTCTAATTTCCATAAAATTAATTTGATAACTTTGCAATTTTGAAGAAATATTATGAAAAAGTTTTTACTCACTTGTAACTGATTATGAGAAATTTCAGTTATCAAATAAGTGTTATCCACAAAACACAGATAAAAAATGTAGAGGGAGAGATTTAGGACACTAGATTATTACTGCCTTAAGTGTTTCAATTATTTTGTAGCAAAAATGCTTTTAAATTAATTACAAAACACACTGACTATTTCAGATAGTTGAGAATCATTATCCATCCTGACCACCACTCATCAGTTTATTGTCCTGTGATGTCTTGCTTGTTGCTGTGATGCTAGAAGATATATCACTGATATTTCAGATACCAGCAGGGTCACCCGTGATGAACAAATTTCAGCGGAGTTTCAACAGTAAGACAGGAAGAAGGGAGTGGCCTGATCTACTTCAGAAAAAAATGGCCAATAAAAAATCTTATGAATAGCGGGGAAACATTGTCTAAAGTAATGCTGGAACATAAACCCCTCAGGCTGGAAGGCACTGAAAAAAAAAGCTGGGGAAGAGGTATCTCCTCAAAGTAGAGTCAACCTTAATGACATGGATAGAGTAAAGCTTTTGGGACCTTAATTTGCTGGTGAGGAATTATTTAAAATGAGAAGAAAGAGTGGAAAACATTCATTAATAATCAGACTATGAAATGTACAAAGTATGAATCTAAAAAAATTGGAATTTGTCAAAAATGAAATATAACTCATAAAGATCAATATCCTAGGCATTAGTGAGTTGAAATGGACCTTCACTGGCATTTTGAATTAGATATCATGTGGTTTACTATTCCAGGAACAACATATTGAAGAGGAATGCATTGCATTCACTGTCAAAAACAATGTTTCAAGACATATCTTGAAGTACAATACTTCAGCAATAGAATACTACCCATATGGCTATAAGAAAGGAACATTAATATTATTATTATTCAAATATACATATCAGGCCCTAAAGCCAAAGTTGAAAATATTCATGATTTTTACCTACTGTTGTAGTCTGAAATTGACCAAACCTTCAATCAAGATGTATTGGTAATTATTAGAGAGAGGAATGCAAAAGTTAGAAACAAAGAAGAAGTATTGGTAGTTGGAAAATATGGCCTTAGTGATAGAAATGGTGCCAGAGATTACATCACACAAAAGGCATGGGGAAGGCATCCTCCAATCTCTTCTAACCTCACTAGGGGGAGAAAGAGAATTACCATCAACATCAACAGACCAAAGCAGGTAGAGGTTGAGGTCAGACGTATCACTACCCTCTGACCTTTTTACCAATTCTGACATCAACCATTCCTCTCAAGGGACTACCTATTTCTCAGTTGGCTTAATTAACTCTTCACAATGGCCACCTTGTATGCACAGACAATATTCACAATTACAGGTTTTTGAGGGAAGTGAATGGTTAGAATTCAGGCTCAGGAACACTCAATATATAATTCTTTTACCAGACAGCCTCTGGTCAGCCATGCCCAAAGGTACACCTATCTTTGGCCATTGCCCTCTTAGGCTGTCCTCTGCCCTTCTCAAGAAAGTGTTACAAAGTTCTTTTAATTCAGCTGATATGTGTCTCTAGGTACACCCCTCTCCACCAGTAACCTCCTGCCCAAAGACATTCAGCTTCTTGCTTTGCAGGCTGGCTGGCAAGTCCACTGCTTCTGTCTCTCCTACTATCATCTCTCTGTCGTCTCCCTGCTATCTCAGCACAGGGATCTCAAATGTAAGGATATGCTCCACTCCTGGCTTGTCTTTGGATGGTTGGGAGGTCTCCCTTTTCCATCTCTAGGAGGGCTCATTTTAAACATAGTTTAATGTCAAAATTGATTAATCTTCACATTAGGATTCCTTTCACCTTATTTTCACAGCTCCATCTCCACAAGGATGCCATGTTTCTTATTTACCTTATTAGCAATGCATTCAATCTTCTTTGAAGCCTCTCATATTTCTATAGTTCCACCCAGTCATCTGGTGGGAGTCACAAAGAACATGGCTAGAAGTGACATAGGAAGTAATTCACTGCAACAGAAGTGATATAATTTTGAGAAACTAATGAATCATTCATTGCAAAAACCTTTTTTCAACAACATAAACAGTGCCTATGCATGTGGCTCTCTGCAGATGCATTACACAGGAATCAAATTAGCTACATCTGTGGAAAGAAACAATGGAGAGCTGAATATTATCAGTCAGAATAAGACCAAAGTCCAATGATGGAACAGACCATCAGTTGCCCATGTGCAAGTTTAAGTTGAAGGTGAAGAAAATTAAAACAATCCATGGAAGTCAAAATGTGACCTAGAGTATGTTGCACTTGAATTTAGAGACCATTTGAAGAATAGATTTGAAACATGGAATACCAATAACTGAAGACCAGACATGTTTTGGTATGACATCACATATGAAGAAAGCAAAAGTTCATTTAAAAGACTCAAGGGGAAAAGAAAACTAAAACAGATAGATGTCAGAAGAGACTCTGAAACATTCTTTGAACAGAGAGTAACTAAAGTGAATTGAAGAACTGATGAAGTGAAACAGTTGAACTGAATATTTCAAATGACAGTTAAGGAAGACAAAGCAAAGAATTATAATATATACCGAAATACATGTTGTTTGCATGAAAATAACATTATTGCTTCACTAATTCAAGTAAAATATTAGTTCAAATTGATGATATATGAGGTCTTTCAGTTGAACTTAAGCATTTAGTATGCATAGACAATTAAATAAAGGAAAATAGAGTTAGAGAAATTTATGTATTGCAAGCTACTTGATAGTTAGGTTTGCCTATAGTTTACTATCATCAAATCTTAAATCATTATTATTTACAATATCAACCTGGAGAATTTACATTAGTAACTTGTTAAAATAAAAACAGTAGTTCTGAAAATATTATATCCAAGGTTATATTTTAAATTACTTAACTGTCTTTTACCATGTCTCCATGTATGTTTATGGAGTACAATTCTGAAAACAAAGATAGAAATAATGCCATAAGTTAGCTGAGTGCAAGGCTTGACAATAGCTTTTAAAAATATAAATTTAATAAAACCAATTTTTTAGGGATCAAACAAAATATGAAAAACAAAAAGATCAAATCTTTAACTTATTATAAATTGTTGCTTCAACTTAACTCTTTTGAGACTTAGCCACTATGCTACCAGAGCTCCCATGTATATTCTAAAGAATTGAGCAATTACATGTTTTTTTAATTACATTAATTACAAACATGTAATTGCTCAATTCTTTAGAATTTACAATAAAGCAAGCAAACATGGTTCATTTTATTTTTCCAGTAATACATGAGCAAGTTATTACTGTCTTCTCCATTTTTCAGTACAAGAAATGAGACATAAAATGTCAAAATGATGTATTCAAATTTATCAGTAGTCAAAAAGAAGGCATAATTTAAAAATTCCTCTTATTTTTTCCAACTTCTTCATAAATAGAATGAATAAGATAGATACAATGAAAATTATTTCTTTTTTGTTAAAATATTAAAATATAGATATATTCATTACATAAAAGCTAGTTATTGAAATGTATGTTTATATGAACTGAGTAGGTGTATGCACAAATGATATAGCCCAATTCTTTTCCTAATTGAAATTCTTAACTCAAAATCATTTTATTAGAAAAGTAAAGTGCAGAGTTATTCTGCTCTTTCTATGAAGAAGATTAAATAGCTACTGTATAAAAGCATTAAGGATGAGATTACTTTAAGATCCAGAAAAGAACCTCAGACAGCTCATAATAGATTGGTTCTAAACCTAAGTAAGCAGGAAGCTAAAAACAAACTCAAGATTGATTTAGTTGTAGAATGAACTGCAAGATAAGAACAAGAAAATAATACTAATTTTTCTAAAGCTTAGCAAAAATTCTTAGGTGTTTTGTGCATTTCAGAATACCGATTATTTTTTATCTGTGTATAAAAAGACGATTTAAAAAGCAAAAGTATAATAATACTTCTTGGACTCAAATTGCTTTCCAGATAATAATTTGTTCCTGTACTTTGCTTTATATATATATGAATTCATCATATTTATGAAACTAATTTGAAATTTAAAAAGTATATACTATAATACTTAATAACCAGTGTTTTAGAAGATAATATGTAATTATCTCCTTCCAGAAAGAAAAAGAAAATCATACAGTAAAATTATTGCACAATATGAAACATGCATAGCTAACACTTACCCTAAGAAAATTTATTTTACATGGATCTTGAAACATCTTTTCATTAATTGACAGATACTACCATGCACTAACAATACATTAAGTACAGAAAAGTAAAAACTAGCCAACCAACCAGCTAACCACCATGAAATAAAACAGGTAAAACCTTATTTTTTTTTCTTTTCAGTGTTTACATTTTAATAGGAAGAAAACAGTATTAAACAAATTAAGTGAATAAAACCTGTGCTGTGTTAGATTGTAATATATGACAGGGAGAAAAAAAAAAGGGAAATAGTAGGGCAAGTGCTAAAGTCATTCCAATTTTAAACACTGTGGTCAGAAAATCATCCCTAAGAAGAGGAAATGAAAAAAAAAAAAAGAAGGAAAATATAATAATAGACCTAATAGTTCAGGAAAAAAAGTTTGTAAAATATATATCTGATAAAAATATCTTACACTTCAATAGTAAACAAAACAATCAAAATCAGGCAAACATATGAATAGCTATTTCACCAAAGAAGATAAACAAATCAGTAAGAAGCACATGAAAAGATGCACAGCAGCATGAGCATTAGGGAAATGCTCATGAAAACCATGATAAAACACCATTCCATGCTCACTAGAAGGTATATAACAAATAAGACAGACAAAATCTTGGTTTTAGTTTTGGTATAGAGCACAAACCTCTCAAACGTTGCTGGTCAGAATGTAAAATGCTAAAACCACTTTTGGAAAGTAGTTTGGCCATGTTTCAAAGAGCAATCCCACTGCTAGGTATATATACCTAAAGCAGTGGAAATATATGTCCCACAAAAACTAGCACATGAGTATTCACAGAAGGATTATTCAGTAGTCAAAACCTGGAAACAACAGGCAAATAGAGAGACAATATATGAGATATTTATACAATGGAATAGTATTTAGCAGTGAAAAGGAAAAAAAAAAAAAAATGCAGATGCATGGGGTTCTCAGATTAACCTCAAAAAATTCATGAGGTAAAAAAAGCCAAGCAAAAAAGTTCTTACATGAAACACATATATGTGGCTGTTTAAATTTAATTAAAATTAAGCAAATTTTTAAAATTCAGTTTTTTGCGCAGTTACTAGCACATTTCAAATAGAATATGTTAATAGTGGCTACTCCATTGACAGCACCAATACATGACATTTTCATCATTTACATTAATTTTATTGGCTAGTGTTGCTACAAAGAACAAAGTGATAATGCTGAAGTGAGTGAGAATTGGTGAGATTCAAGATATATTCTGAACACAATCTACTGTATGTAATGCATTGATTTGAGGATGAGACAAAAGAGGATTCAAGGACAATTCCAAGATTTTAAATTAAAGCAAATGTATAATGAAATTGCTCTAAACTGAGATGGGAAGACTATAAATGGAAGAGGAATGGAGGAGAAATAGTTGGCTTTAAGCATATACATTTTGAAATACCTATTGCTGTTGTTGTTGTTATGTGCCGTGGAGTCAGACCCAACTCATAGTGACCCCTCCTTGGGCCTCCAAGGCAGTATCACTATGGAAGTTGATTGCTCAACCTTCCTTCTGAAGAGTGGCTGGTGGCTTTGAACCACTAACCTTCTGGCTAGCAGTCAAGAGCCTTAGGCACTATGCTACCAGAGCTCCTTGAAATACCTATTAAATACCCAAAATAAATAGTCAACTAGTCAGATTGATATGTGCCTGGAGTTCAGGGGTGCTCTCTGAGCTTATTCATCTACATAGAAATAGGCACTAAGTAGCTGGGGAGGTAATTAATTAGATTTGTGATAATGTAAAATGAGCATAATCAAGGGGAAATTGAATTAAGAAGGCTGAAGATATATAATGATGGTAAAATTTAAACTGGGAAGCCAAGAGATTGAGCACATTGGAGGGATAAAGGAATAGTGGTAGGAATTGGGAATGTTGAGCCTGGAGTTGGGGGATGCATTATTTTCATGGTCCCAGGAGGCATGCACTGTAAAGATAGGAGCATTTGGGTAGACAGTACAATATATAAATTCAGACTATTGAGATGATATCATTATTTATAAGGACAAGTTTTCAGGTGTGATAGGTTGTGGTAGAATGGAGGACTAAATCAGTAAAGAAAGGAAGTCAAAGAACTGAGAGGTCAGGATATTACTAGGGTGGATCATCTAATAGATTCTGAAATAATGAGCAATTCTATTATAAAAATAGTAGTCTTGGAGACAGTGACAAAGAGTATATATATATATATATA
>NW_006922327.1:674739-695418 GCF_000298275.1 Orycteropus afer afer
CTTTAGGAATGAGGGATGAAATGTGCTTGTCTGCAGATAACTAAAACAAAGAGCTCTGTGAGTGGACAGTTCTGATGATGTGAGATGCAAACTTTGTCTTTTTAGAGAAAAGATATGGAAATTAATTTTAAAGTATCAATGAAGAGCAAGAGGCATCATTTTCTCATGCCTACACCCACAGAAAGAAGAATTCGAAGAAAAAATAAACCTCTAATATAAAATACTGAAAGAGTGGCTTCCAGAGAGTCCCCTATTTCACTTAAAGCAAGAGGAAGAGAAAAGCAAACTTCTCTTGTAAATGAATTGAACACAGCAGTTGGTGTAAGAGCATTAGATAAGTCAGAAAAGAAATATTTTTTAGAGCTAAATGGAGATTAGTGGGTGATTTAGTTATTTAGTCCTGCTATGAAGAAACAGGAGCTCTGGTAGCATAGTGTCTAAGGCATTTGACTGCTACCAGAAGGTGGGTGTTTCAAGCCCGCCAGCCACTCACTGTGTGGAAGGAAGACTGGGCAATCTACTTCCCTAAAGATCTACTGCCTCGGAAACCCAATGGGGGTCACTATGAGTTGGAATCAACTGGACAGCAGTTTGTTTGTTTGTTTGTTTTTTTAATAGACATTTATTTTCTCACCATTTGTTATGTTATTGTTAGGTGCCATCGAGTCATGTCTGACTCATAGTGACTCTATGCACAGCAGGATGAAACATCGTCAAGTCATGTGCCAGCTCCATGATCCGGCTATACTTGAGCCCATAGTCAAAGCCACTGTGTCAATCCATCTCATTGAGGGCGTTCACCTCTTTCATCAGCCCTCCACCTTACCAAGCATCACATCCTTCTCCATGGAATGGTCCTTTCTGATAAAATGACCAAAGTAGGTGAGACAAAGTCTCGCCATTCTCACTTCCAAAGAACATTCCGGCTGCACTTCCTCCAGGTTGGATCTGTTAGTTCTTTTAGCAGTCCACAGTACTTTCAGGATTCTTTGCCAGCACCACAACTCATAAAGCATCAATTCTTTTTCAATCTTCCTTATTCATTGTCCAGTTCTCACATGCATATGAGCCAACTGAAAATATCATGGCTTGTGTCAGACGCACCTTAGTCCTCGAGGAGACATCCTTGTTCCTCAGTACTTGAAAGAGGTCGTTTGCAGCCAGATTTCCCAGTGCTATATGTTGTCTAATATCCTGACTGCTATTTCCATTGGCATTGAATGTAGAACCAACCAATGTGAAGTCTTTGACAACTTCAATCTCTTCTCCATTTATCGTGATGCTGCTTATAGGTCCAGTTGTGAGGATTTTTGTTTTCTTTATCTTGAGATGTAATCCATACTGCAGACTGTATTCTTCAACCTTCATTAGTAGGTGCCTTAAGTCATCCTCACTTTCAGCAAGCAAAGTTGTATCGTCTGCATGTCTCAGGTTGTTAATGATTCTTCGTCCAATCTCGATGTCACATTCTTCTTCATATAGTGCAGCTTCTCAGATTATTTGGTCAGCATACAGATTGAATAACATAGGGAAAGGATACAACCCTGATACCCTTGATTTTAAACCATGCAGTGTCTCCTTGTTCTGTTTAAACAACAGCCTCCTGCTCAATGTGCAGGTTCCTCATGAGCATAATCAAGTGTTCTGGAATTCCCATTTTTCTCAATGTCATCTACAATTTGTTATGATCTACACAATCAAATGCTTTTGCATAGTCAATAAAACACAAGTAAGTATATGTCTGGTATTCTCTGCTTTGAGCCAGGACCCATCTGACAGCAGCTATGCTATCACTTGTTCCATGTCTTCTTCTAATCATTTAGGAGATTGGACATCCAAATTCTGGGTGTTGGCTCTTGAGAAAGACTTCCTTTCTCTATGGGTTGTAGAAAAATTTCCTTGTCTATTCTCAGTTTCTCTTTCTCAGTTCTTTGGTAATCTTCATGTGGTGGGTCATCTATCTTTCCCCATCTCTGTTTGCGTGCTGTTTCTTTGCTGACTCAATCTGTTCCCTTTATATCTGAAAAGAGATTCACTTAAGACACACCTTATAGTAATACTGTTTCATCAACATTCCCAAATGGAATTATAATCACAGGTATAGGAATTAAGATTTACAACACATTTTTTGGGGGACACAGTTCAATTTACAACAGTGGATAGATTTTAAGACATAACCCATGACTTCAAAATACTTTGATTACTAGAGAAACAAAATAAGAATGTGCAATGCATTTGATATCTATGACACAACTCTTAAGGTGGGAGAGAGATAATAAACAGTTTGTGAGAATTAGGAAGACAGCAGATAAGTCTTTCTATTAACAATTAGAGTTATAAAGTTCCCACCTGACTCCAAAGTGGGTAGCAAACCTGAAAAAATGGAAGACTTACAACACATGGGTAGATATCCTTCTTTCTTTAATAATAGGGTCACTGAAATGAGGAGGGTGAGAGTTCATATTTAAACTCTGCCAGCTGTGGTGACCCAGAGGTATTTAGGTAGAAAACCAACAGACAAACCCACTTCCATCAAGTAGATTCCAACTGTTAATGACACTATGGAACAGAGTAGATCTGTCTCATAGAGTTTCCATGGCAGTAATCTTTATAGCAGTAAACTGCCTCATCTCTCACATGGAACAGCTGGTGGGTTTGAACTGCCAACTTTTGGGTTTGGGTTAGCAGCCTGATGTTTTAACCACAGAGCCACCAAAACTCCTTGTTTGTGTGGAAATAAGTAGATGATAAGGCAGTTGGCACATTGTGAATGAGTGCTGATCTTTGTGTATAGTGTCTTTATTATTAATATCAAATTATGAATAGTTTTACCCTACATACTTGCAAATAAAAATTTTCAGTCTATGAGAAATCATTACTTTAAAATAAAGTAAAAAATAAACTTTTACAAGTGAAAATTGTAATAGGTCTATCATCTATTTTCCAGGATTGGATTCAGGAAAATATTTTATTTTGAATGGGTTATGTTATATATATATATATGTAGTCGTTATGAGGGAACTTTGGTGGCATACTGCCTAAGGCATTTGACTGCTAACCAGAAGGATGGTGGTTGAAACCCACCAACAACTCCTCAGAAGAAAGATTAGACAATCTAATTACGCAGTGACCCAAGGAGGGGTCGCTATGAGTCGGAACTGACTTGACAGCAGTGAGTTTGGTCTTTGGTGTTAGTAGTTATGAACATAGGAAATGGAATCATAAAGATAGATTGAAAATGAAACTACTATTTACCAACTATAATATCTTAGGTTGTTGTGCAATCGTTTTATAACAGGCATAATAACAATGATCCTCTACTCACATACATATAATAAGTGAAAAAAAGATCAAGAATATTCTCTGAGTCATACAGAAAGTAGTTAATAAACGAACTAAGATTATAATGAAAAGGTACCATGGACAGAGACATAAAATATAAATATGTAAATTCTATTGAAGATGAATCTAACAGAACAAATAAAAGGTGAAACATTTTATAGTAAGAGTTACTTTTCCCTGATATTGAAATACCAGTTTTCTGAGGTTAGAAATAAATAAGGGTAAATTGTAAAATAAAGATATTTATTCAATAACATGATAAAATATTGTCCCTCCTTGCTAGAATGAAAAGCTTCATAAAATTGGAAGGCAATGCTGTTTATTAAGGTAATATGTGCTATATGAACATTTATCTAAAGCATAAGAAAGGCATGAACCAGCTTCTGCTTTCACTCTTCCCTGAAATGGCACAATCTGTACACAGTCTATACTCAGGTATAGTGGGGATTGTGAAGCTGGCACAGGACCAGGCAGTATTTCATTCCATTGTACATAAGGTTGCTATGACTCAGAGATGACTCCATGGCACATGACAACAACGACAACATACACAAGAGTAGTGATATTTTAAAAATCTTTTTTTTTCCAACTGTAGTAACAATGTGAAAACTGATAGCATACTTTTTGCCATGTTATAGCATTATAAAATCTGAATAAAAATTATTAAATAGTAATTGTAGCCGTTGTACTGTGATAAGCACACAGAACCCCTCTTTAATCTGTCTTCTTAGCTTTCATCAACTTAGAAAATTCTATCATTTTCTCTTCAAATATTTTTTGCTACCTTTTTCCCCTCTTTTTCTTCTAGAATTCTATTTTAATATTTTTAATATATATCTGATTTAATATATAATACATTTTAATATTGTTTTCACTTGTATTACTCTTGTCCCATTTTCTGTATTTTCCAGGTTTTTATCATTTATGACACTGTATTGTGATTCACGGTAAGTATATTCACAATATATGGACCTGTGTTTCAGCTAGCCTGTATTAGTTTCTCAAGAGACTAATAAGCCAGTAATCCCCTATATTTCATTGTCAGTCTCTCTATCATCTTTTAGCTCAGAATTTTCAATTTGTCTTTTGTCATTAATTTTCTTAAATATACAAAAATATGCATCTGATAAATCAAATATACAGACCACCTATGTGTCTATTTCAACTGTCTATGATTCTTTTTTCCTTCCTTCTTCCCTCCTTCTCTCCCCTTCCCCTTCCTTCTTTTCTCCTTTTCTTCCTTCTTTCCCAGGTAGCTTCTCAATTCTCAGTTATTAAACACTCTCTGGGAACCAAGAAATCCTGATCATCCACCTAAGTGTCTCTGCTGCTATTCCCTTGGCTCCTACTTGTCATCAACTGAATCCCAATAAATCCAATGTTCATGTATGTTACTTCTAGGTTAAAATAATGTGTTTTACTTAAAGAGGAATGAAGAGGGAAAAAAGCTGCTGATTCTGAGCAAAAATTGTATTATTCTTTTTTAATTCTCCCCCTGAGCATTTATTTTTTAATAGTTTTGAAATGTAAAGTTTCTGAAGTTAGCAATTCTTATTTCCTTATTTTCTGTTATTGATAAACAGAATATTTTAATGATCCTTCTGTTTTCAAACCCTTTTCTGCCAACCCCACCATATCTACAAAGGTTTTGAAAAGTGTGTTGCCAATGCTCCTTCACTCTTTCCTACAAGGGTTTTTTTTGTTCTTGTGTAATGATCAGAGATCAGCATTCTCATTATTCAAACAGAAATTGATAGCACAAAATTACTTTGAATTCCACTTTTGTCACAAAAATATTGGCAACTCTAAATAATATTCATTGAGGGTTTTTTAATATGTATTTTTACTGTTACTTGGTAATTAAAAGTAATGATGAGCCTATGTCTTTTGTAATAACAATAATAATAATTATAGTTAAAATTATATTGTGAGATAACATTGAAAATATTTTCTCCTTTTCACAGTCTTAGTCAGGTTTCTAAAAAATATTACAAACTGGAAAGTAAGATTTATAGTAAAAGCCCTAGTGTACTATTAAGTAGGAGATAATTATATATATATATAATTTAATCTTAGTCAAGTACTCTGCTTATAGATGGACCTTTGATACTGTAAGAGATAACTCAAATGTTCCATTTTTAAGAAAAGAAAGGTGGAAACTAAGAACTGTTGTGTGGCAACAAACACTGTTAAATTAAAAAAAAAAGAAGAAGTTTATGTTATTTTTCAATAACTGTCCTTACATTTTTATAATTTAATTTGAAAATGAGTTCTTAAAAATTACATGTCAAAATGGAATTTTAGAACTCTATGAACTCTGGTGGCATAGAGCCTAAGACGTTTGACTGCTAACCAGAAGGTTGGCAGTTCAAATCCCACCAGCCACTCCTTGGAAGGAAGACTAGGCAAGTAACTTCTGTAGAGATACTGCCATGGAAACCCAAGGTGAGCTCACTATGAGTTGAAACTGACTCAATGGCAGTGAGTTTAGTTTGGTTTTGGTGTTGTCTAATCATGGAATCTGGGTTGTGCAAGTGATTAACTAAAGGTTCTTTAAATCTATTCAGTGGACCCATAGAAGAAAGTGATCTGCTTCTATAAAGTTTATAGCCAAGAAAACCCTATGGAACAGTTCCACTCTGCAACACATGGAGATCACCATGAGTTGGAATTGCCTTGGTGACAAAGTTTGGTTTTTGTTTTAAATTGTCTAGTTAGTCTAATCTGTCTGGTATTCTTAGTGTCTCAAAATCTTCTGAATTCTCCAGTCATTCTAAAGCAAAAATACTAAAAAATCAAGACAAAGTTAAATTATTTACAATTTGTAATGGAGAACTTACTTTTCCTCTACTTCAGATTTTATTCTCTATTCTCTAATTCATTCATTTTCAGCTAAAATCACAATGCATTTTTTGTGTAGTTGTTGTAAGATTGATAGAATTTTAGGCTGATCAAGTAAAGAGGTAGTAGCATGAGGTAATGTGTGGCAGAACAAGCTATTTATTTAAGCCCACACATGGAGAAATGATCGCTGGTGGCAGAATGGTTAAGCACCCAGGTACTAATAGAAAGGTCAGAGGTTAAAAAAAAAAAAAAAAAAAAAAGACTCATTGCCATTAAGTCTGATCTAACTCATAGAGACACCTCCTTGGGTTTCCAAGATGGTACCACTATGGAAATAGATTGCCCAATCTCCCTTCTGAAGAGTGGCTGGTGGGTTTGAACTGCCAGCCTTCTGCTTAGCAGTCAAATGCCTTAGACACTATGCAGAAGTAAGAATAGACTGACGCCTCCTGAACAATCTGTGTTCATAAAGATTACACCCTAGGAAATTTATGGGACAGTTCTATTCTGTCTTATAGGGAGACTGTGACTAAGAACTGACTAGAGGGTGCCTATCAACAACAAGCATGACAGTCATTTGAAAATTATGTCCCTCACAACAAGAGAACGTTCAGATGTAAGCCATGAGAGTGGCAGAGTAGGGAAGAAAAGGAACAGAAAGAGAGGAAGTCGTAAAACAAAACAAAACTCATGGAAGAGAAGAGAGGTGAAGGAGTCATTAGATCCCTAATAGCTATAGGGTTTTATCTTATCTATGACCAGCAGATGTTAGATATAATTTCTTGGGGTACATAAAGCAGATTGGTACTACATGGCTAAAAATCTGCTTATTTTGGCTATTTTGAAAACAAATGGACATGTAAAAATTTGAATTTGGTACCAACAGCCTTTTTGGGCTAAATGGCTTCAGCTTGCTATAAAAAAGTAAATAACTTGAGATCAATACACAGACACTTATACAATAGTAGCAATAATCTTATATTAATTGATTCTAATAATATAAAATATAATACAGCCTCATTTGAAAAAGAAACAAAAAACTTGAAGATAAAAAATCTGAAAGTCTAAAAGACTCAAAATACAAAATTAATACTATTTTACCACTCTTCCCATAGTTCAGGAAAATATTGCCTCAACAAAGAGATGAGTAGAAAATCTCTCTCCTTTGGGTGATTGGAATTCTTGTATATGAGTATAATGGTCTTATTATCTGGGTTATAGCTGATTGGAAAGATGATCTTTAAAGCATTATTGAAATAGAAGTTGGATTGTTTAATTATAAGAAATGTTTGGAAAAGCTTTAATTAGGTGATTGATAAAGTTTTCTAAGGCTAGAAAAGATTTCTGGTCTACAAATTCTGAAAAATGACAAAATTATAAGTTAAGCAAAAATCTTAGGAATATAACTGACATTTTAAATACTTTGTCCTCATTGTCCAGAAAAAAAAAATATGATCAAATTGATTATAATGTTATATAAGTAGCACTTAGTATTTAAATGGTTTTCATTTTATTAACTAATAGAAGTACAATATAGTATAATATAAATTGTTCTATAAGATGCAAGGTTTTATTCATGTCAAATTTCTCAAAAAGATATAACTTCTCATTTTTTAAAGTGAATATTCTATATTCACATATATTTACAGAGATACATTACTTTAAATTGTCTTACAAAATAAAAGGTATTTATATGAAATCACCCTTATTATCTCTCATAAGTTCCTTTGGTTTTTAACAACAACAAAAAAAATTCTTTTTATTTGCTCATGAAGGATATTCACTTTCTATTACAGGGTAACAAATTAAGAAAAATTTAGAAGTTTAAAACACCACATATTTATTATCTCAGTTTCTTTGGGTTGGGAGTCTGGGCAAGACTTAGTTGGCCTGTCAATCACACAGCTCTGGTTCCTCTAGGACTGCACTATCATCTGAGACTTGTGGTACTGGTTTTTGGCAAAATTAAACCCCTTGAAGCTGTAAGACATAATCCCCTAGAGCATAGAGTCCTCATGGTCTTATTTGTTACATAGTCATCTCTATAACATGGCTGTTACTTCTCTAAGATCAACAGGAAGGTTTGTCCTGCTGATTCCAGTCTCTTTCAAGAACTTCTCTGAAAGTTGTTGAAACACACAGAATGATCTTGTTATTAATTAATTCCAAAGGGGCAAGGGGGCCTCATCTTCTCACCTTTTCTAACCCCACAAGAGGAAGACAGAATCACCATCAGCAGCCCAAGGCCTATTCCTGCAAGGCCAGATATGCTGCCTCCCTCCAGCCCTTTCACCAAACCAGGCACTAACTATTCCATCCAAAACATGCACCACCTCTCTTCCAGGTTTGATAATTCACTGCAGTGGCCACACAGAACTCACAGATAAGGGGATTTATTAGGGAAGCAATAGATTACAATACAAGTTCAGAAATGCTCAGTCTCTTGCAGTTGGTCATCTCACTCAGCAGCTAGCAGACTCCCTCTCAGCAGTGCATGTATCTTGTGTCTCTTGTGTTTCTCCCTCAGCAAGCACATGTCTCTTAGGAACACGTTTCTCTCAGCAGCACATCTTTCCCAGCCAGCAGTCAGAGAGACACCTTCTGTCTGTAGGTGGGCTCCTTTTGAGCTTAACAGAGTTGCCAAACTAATCAATCCCAACATCAGAATTCTATATACCAGTGAGGGAGAGAACTTCCTGGAAGATTGTTTTGTGCCACTAGCAACAGATATTCCCCAGGTAGATAACTTTAATAATCAGGAGCTACTCGGTTGCACATGGCAAATTCCACCATGGAGTTTACAAAGACTTATGACTAGAAAACCCACATTATGTAATTTACTACACTGCAATTTGGAGTTCTAGTAGCATAGTGCCTAAGGCACTTGACTGCTAACCAGAAGGCTGGCAGTTCAAAACCATTAACCACTCCTCAGAAGGAAGGTCAGTCATCTGCTTCCATAGTGATACCACCTCAGAAACCCAAGGAGGGGTCCCTATGAGTTGGATCCAACTTGATGGTACATAACAACAACACTTCAATTAACTAAAAGTCAATTAGCTATTTATACATGAAAAAAATCCCTCCATCACTGCTATGTATCATAACTAAATCACTGGGTTCAATTGCATTATACTCACAGGTCCTGCCTGTATTAAAGGGGATGGGCTTATACAAAGATACAGATCACTGAGTGTCTTAAAATTCTACCTATTACATTAAGAAAATCAACTTCAATATATTCTTTAACAGTGCATGTTATACATCTTGTTATATTATTCAATATAGCCTTAATCCCATAAATTGACTTATAAAATCATTGAATGCCTGGACTATGCTGTGTCCTAGTTACTGGGATTTCAGCACTTTACAATATATAAAAGCTTCTTGCTCTTTAGAGGGGAGATAACTTTAAAAAAAATCAGCAAATACATTAATAAGAATTTTGATAAATTTCATGAAGAAAATGAACTAAGAAATTTGATGGAGAGGTGAGGTAAGTTATCATAATAAGAGATGTCAGGGGACATATCTTTAAAGAAGTTTGTGCTGATACATGAATAATTAGCATAAGACAGCAACACAAATATTCAGCAGAAGAACACTTTAAATCAAAGTACCTGACACAAGAATAGACCTGAAACATCAAGGATGAGGGAAAAGCTACTATGGCTAAATTAAAGTGGAAGAAGGAAAGTAGTATAATGTACATTAGGGGAAAAAAGAGGGAAAAAAAAAAAATAGCTTAATAGTCCTGTAGGGCATGAAATGAATATTTGGCTTTGATTATAACTGCAGTGGGAAGTCATTGGAAAATTTTCTGCAGCGGAGGGTTATGATAATGTGAATTTTTTCTCAAAGATCATCTTAATTGCTATTTTGGAGAATGGATTCTTAGGAATTTAGAAATGGAATTAGGAAAATGATTTGGAAGCTATGACAATGACAATAATTTAGGAAATTTGGACTACATTACTGGCTATAGATATGGGATGGTAAGGATGGATTTAGAATATATTTTGACAGTAAATTTAATAGAATTTGAGATTGGATTGAATATCTTGGGAGATAAAGAAAGAAAAAGAGAAATCTGTTTTAGTCATTTTAAAAACTATTTCTATGTAACTGGTCAACACATTTTATAAAGTTCCAATGTATATTTCCAAGGACATATAATCTGGAAAATCTAATATAGCAAGGACAGAAAAAAGAATAAAACTCTCCAACATATTGAAAATGTACTTGCCAGATATTTAATAATTAAAGACAAAAGTAGAATTATCAGAGATTAAATATCTAAGCTAAAAAAAAAAAAAAAACAACTATCTTTTCCTCAGAATATAATGTAAAATGGGCACAATTACCTGAAAAGTCATTGAATGAAAATGCCATGGAAGATTATATAATACACTTAGGCCAAATATGAATGAATACGCTTGGCCTAACCAGATGATGTCTTTGTGACATAAACTTTGAAAGGTCTGAAGCTACTTGTCTCCCAGTAATTCACTGAATGGTAACTTCTGCCCTTCAAAGAAGCAAGAGTACAATTAACATATTGCTAAAAGACCAGGTAAATATCTCAGCGTGATCTGTGAACTGATTAAACTGAAACTGATAAAGTATTTAATCAGTGAAACTGATAAATTATTTAATTCGTTTTGGAAATTCTCTTATCTGTATGTATCTTGCAATTTTCTTTTAGTAATTATGCCTGTAAATATGTTATTAATCTCTGCTTAGTCTTTGCAGCTTAGAGACAATAAATTGCCACTTAATTATGACACTCTAGTATATTGAATTTTTTTTTTTTTAAGCAGCTAATGAATCTAAAGAACTATTACTGGCATAAACTGAATACTTCGCTGTCATCCTTATAAAGATTACAAGCAATTAATTTATCCTTCATACTCTAAAGTTACCTTCAAGGATAATAGAATTAACAACCATGAAAATATTCAGACAGTCCTACATGATGAGAGAACAAATGAGACTAGTACAATGAGCCAGATGAAAATATAAATGGTGTGATTTTCCATTTTATTGTTGTATGTTGAGTATTGGTATCTGGTATAGAAGATGTGTTTAGAATCGATATTTAAAGAATGAATACAATAATAAATTCTACAAGCATTTCTTAATACTGATATTATTGAAATTATACTTATAAACTTGGAAAAGACAGTGAGGAGACTCTCCTAAAATGTTACCAACTCTGAGAGAAGTTTGTAGATTGCTCAAAGTAAAAATCACTGCCATCAAGTTGATCCTGACCGTATAGGTCAGAGAACTGCCCCATAGTGCTTCCAAGGCTGTAAATCTTTACAGGAGCACACTGCCTCATCTTTTCCCCACAGAATGGCTGGTGGATTTAAACTGCTAAGCTTCTGGTTAGCAACTGAATGTGTTAACCACTTCACCAGCGGAGTTCTTTGCTCAAATTTAAGATAGCAGATTTATGTTATATGGTCTTCTTATACTTCAAGCAACCTTCTATCTCATATTTTGCAATATAATGAATTATTCATAAACTTTTTCTTTCATTTTCTCTCCATAATTATCATCCCTGACCCCCAATTATGCTAAGTTTCTCAAGGGTAAGAATATCTTTCTTCCCAGGTGCTAGTATAGTGCAGTTATATAATGTGGACAATAAGTTCATTATTTGTTGAAATTAAATGAAGTGAGGATAAACGAAAGGAGAGAAGAAGAAAATAAATATTAAGGTATATTTCCTACCCAGTGTCACTTTTCATACAATCATTGCATTATACAGACATAACTGATGACTGTGAGTTGCATGACAAAAACATCATCTTTGCCCTCAGTTACACTCTGTCTGGAAAGGGAGGGCCTAGGAAAGTTAATCTGCAGTATTGAGTCAAGAGTTGAGGTCAACAGTCCAATCTACTGCATGTACTACTGCTACCCGCAAATGCACACACAATTTTTTTTTTAATTCGACATTTGTGAATATTTACTACACACACAGATACACACATATAAACACATGCATATATATATACATACATACATATGCATACTATACATACATACATATGCTTAGTCTCAATATTTATCCTAGAGATAGGCATTACCAATATATTTTTAAAAAATGGTAAACAGGTTCTCCCATTTGGAATTTTTTTTTTTAATGGAAAATTATATATAAATTTTATTTCATCATGTAGTACACAGACATCTTTGATGAAGCTAGCCCTTTATTTGTGTTAGATAAAAAAAGAATCTGACCATATGTTACCACCTCTGCTTCTAACACCCTAAGAAAAATTCATTTGCAACTGAATGCCTGCTCATATCAGATCACAAAATGGGATTTGATTTCATAGTATCTGCCTTAGGCATTCCTCTATCAGAGCTCCCAAAAATGGAATGCATATTGTTATTTTTTTATTTCTTTCTATTATTATTATTTTTGGATATGCAGAGAATCAAACTTCCAAACTTATAAACTTCTGGTTCAAATTCATCCTTTCTTGTAATAGGAAAATTTTTGTGAAAAAATATATATTCCCTATGCTGTCATGGAACAATATATCCAAGAATGTTTTAATGTTCATAAAGTATGAACAGAAATGTTCACCAAGTTAAATTCAGCAATACTCCACTTTACTTATTTTGCTGTCAGTCAAAAATAAAGTTTTTTTTTTTTTTTTTTACCTCTAACATATTAGAGATTTTTTTAAAAAGTAAGTTATTTATTTATTTAGCTCCTAACATATTAGAAAGGAGCTCTGGTAGCATACTGCCTAAGGCACTTGATTGCTAACCAGAAGTCTGGTGGTTCAAACCCACCAGCCACTCCTTGGAAGAAAGGCTGGACAGTGTACTTCTGTAGTGATACCACCTTGGAAATCCAAGGAAGGGTCACTATGAGTCAGGTCTGATTCAATGGAATGTAACACCAACAACAACAGCATATTAGAATTATTCCTTCCCATTGTAATTGAACATTCTGGCATGTTTAAAAAGCTCAGAATTTATTTTCTGTAATTTCTTAAAGTTATCCATTTTGTATATTAAAAAATGTTTAAACACACTTCTAAATTTCAGACATTAACTGTTTTGTGATCTAGGTCTAGAGATCATAATTGTTCATCAAAGTAGTCTTTCTCATATGTATTAAAATTGTGTTGAAAGGTTAAAAAGTTAATATAATCAAGCATAACCCAAAATGCACAAACAGCAGAAGAGAAACTAGGTGAATGGGACCTTCTAAAAATTAAATTTTTATGTGCTTCCGAAGACTTCTTCAAAAGAATCAAAAAAGAACCTACAGATTGGGAAAAAAAAATATATATATACATATATTTGTCAATGACATATCTGACAAGGGACTTATCTCTAGAATTTATAGAAAACTCCAACACTTCAATAACAAAAAGACAAATAATCCAATTAAAAAATCAGCAGAAGACAGGAATAGACACATCATTAAGGAGGATATTCAGGTGGCCAACAAACTTATAAAGAAATACAATCATTAGCCATTAGAGAGATGCAAATCAAAACAACAATGAGATGCCATCTTGCCCCAGCATTAGTAGCAAATTTCAACAAGACAGAAAATAACAAATGCTGGTGAGGATGTGGAGAGATTGTGACTCTCATACACTGCTGGTGGGATGGTAAAATGGTACAACCACTGTGGAAAGCAGTATGGTGATTCCTCAGAAAGTTGGAATTAGAAATACCATTTGACCCAGTCATTCCATTACTAGGTATATATCCTAAAGAAGTGAGAGCCATGACAAGAACAGACATATGCACATACATGTTCATCACGGCACTATTTACAATAGCAAAAAGATGGAAACAACTTAGGTGTGTATCAACTGAGGAATGGATAACCAAACTGTGGTACTGATACACAATAGAATACTATGCAACCTTAAAGAATAAAGTAGACTGTAAAACACTGCATAATGTGGATGAACTTGGAAAACATTATGCTGAGTGAAATAAGTCAATCACAGAAGGACAAATATCGTATTAGTCCATTATTATAAAAGTAAAGGAAAGGTTTATCTACGGAAGGAAATTTTCTTTGCTGTTACCAGGGGTGGGAGGATAAGGGAGGAAAAACTGTTAGATAGGTACAGATAAGTATTGGTCTGGGTTAAAAGAAGGGCAACGTACCAAATGTGAGTTATCAACATGGTGATATTGAGGAAGACATAGAGAGGTACATGGGAGGTACAGGCAACAAAGATGAACCCTTTTGAACATACAGTACTGTGTTGTCAGTGAAGGCAAACAGGTGTACAGGTGGATAGATGGGTGGATGGGGCTGAACTATTAGGTATATCAGTGAAGCAGGGAGTGTACCCAAGACTATGTGTAGGGTTGGCAGACAATGGTCCCATAAGTGTATTTGTATGATCTGTAAGAATCGCCAGGTGTATTGTAGAGCTGACAAGGTTGTAGTAACTTCTTGGTCACAGTCAGCTACCCAGGGGGACTGAGTATTTGAACCGGTGAGCTCTGGACCATATTCTCAGGGGACATCAAGCTCAATTGGCATAACATACTAAACAAAACATTGTTCCACTTCATACTTTGGTGAGTAGTGACGGAGATCTTAGAAGCTTGCAAGCAGCAATCTAGATGCAATGATAGGTCTATTCTTGTCCAGAACAAAGAAGAATGAACAAAACTAAAGATTCATGGAAACAATTCATTCTAGTGACTGGTACATCATGTGATCCGCAACCTATACAACTGTGAGACCAGAAGAACTAGATGGTGCCTGGCTACCATGGTCAACTACTCAGAGGGGGATCTATATAGGAGATCCTGAATAGACAGGGAGAACAATGTGTAACAAAACTCAAAATAATTTGGAAAAAAAAAAAAAGGGATTAGGTTTACTGGTATGATAGAGCCTGGTGGAACCACTGAGACTGTGGCCCCTAGCTGCCCTTCAGGTCTAGAATTGAACCCTCACCTGTGGCTTCTAGCCAAACAAAAGACATGCATAGGAGTTGAACATTTTCCTGAGGTAGATACACTCCTTGGAGAGAACAATCATGGAAGACAGAAGGGCTGTTTATGCACAGGGATACCAATCAGGGGGCAGGAGTACATGGAGGGATGGACACAAAGAAGAAGTAACTATCT
Source organism: Orycteropus afer afer (assembly GCF_000298275.1). Classification (NCBI taxonomy): domain Eukaryota; kingdom Metazoa; phylum Chordata; class Mammalia; order Tubulidentata; family Orycteropodidae; genus Orycteropus; species Orycteropus afer. Next base: position 690,067 of record NW_006922327.1, read on the forward strand.
ATCAGGAGGAAGTGGGAGGGAAGCTGTTGCATTGGGTTAAACTGTAGTCAACATCATGAAACAAAGTGTATGTGGACTGCTATATGGAAAGTGAATTTGCTCTGTAAATTTTCACCCAAATCACAATTAAAAAAAAAAAAAAATTACACAAAACTACTATAACATTTTTGAATTTCTTATATCTGGATCTAACTTACTCACTGCCATGGATTCAGACCCAACTCATAGCAACCCCTCCTTGGGTTTCTGAGGTGGTATGGCTATGAAAATAGATTGCCCAACCTTATTTTTGAGGAGTGGCTGGTGGGTTTGAACTGCCAGCTTTCTGGTTAGCAGCCGAATGCCTTAGGCACTCTGCCACCATAGCTCCCAGAGGATCTCTTTATTACATTACAAGAGGCAAAAGTGCTTGAGTTAGTAGTAACAAAATCATTAAATACATTTCATAACTAATTATAAAATGATAATACAAAATGGAAGAGAGTTATATAGCAATACTATGTGCTGGAGTTGGGATGTTAAGGATTGGATTTGGTTGCCTGGAAAGGTCATATTTAAAAGGATTGATCAAATAATGAAAGAGCAAGTAAGGTGGATATTCGAAGGAATAGTGTTCTTAGGTTAGGGTGTGGTAATTGCAATTTCCCTGAGGCCTGAGAATACCATTCTTTTACACGAAGAGAAAGGAATACACTGTCATGGACAGAATTGAATGAAGGGAGGGAATGGAAAATCTGGAGAAGATAGAAAGCCAAACCATGTAAGCTAAAGTTTTCTTGGCCATTGTAAAGACTCTTCTGCTTTTGATTCTAATAGAGTTGGAAATCACGTAGTTTATTTTCAGCAGAGAGATGAGATTTTGACTACTGTGTTGAAGCATAAGAGTAGGAAAACAGGGCAGAAACATAGAGGTCATTAACTGGTGCCAGATGATAGAAACTAACACTGGTTGTTAGAGGTCGAAGTGGTAACATGTGGTCAGATTCTGGATATATTTTAAAACTAAACTATTTGCAAAACTCTACTAAGAACCTTTTTAATCCAAAATTTTAAAGTGTAAAAACCAGGAGAATGTAAAAGAAATTTTAGGACATAACCTAGATATCTCACATGCCTAGTTGAGAATATTCAACATATAGAATATCAAAACTTGCTACATTACTATATTCATGTAACTAATTTCCTATCAGAATAATTTGTGTAAAGAAAAGAAGAGAAATTAAAATTTTGAGAAATTCAAGAATTCAATATAGCTGTAAAGAATAGGACAGTTACAAATTGTAAGGGAAATAGAAAAATCATTTTTGTATCTAAATAGGTAGATAGTATGCTGAATAGTATGCACAGGATTTTCAAGGCTTTCACCTTTGGACGTGATTGCCAAGCCTTATTTCCAAGGTAACTCTAAGTGATTTTGAACAGTCAACCTGCCAGTTAGTAGTCCAATGCTAAACAAATATTTAAGTCAAATCAACCAAATATTTAAACAAACCCACAAAAGAAACAAAATTGGTAAAATATTTGAATAAAATATATTAAATATTTCTCCTCAATAGTAATTAGGTATGTGTGTGTTTGTTATACCTATATATGTATACAGTACCATCAAGTCAATTCCAACTCAAAACTACCCTATAGGACAGAGAAGAACTGCCCCGTAGGGTTCCCAAGGCTGTAATTCTTTATAGAAGCAGAATGGATCTGAACCACCAATCTTTTGGTTAGTAGCCTAAAGAAAAATGTCAACACTAGTTAGTTGATGTATAAATAATATTTCATCCATATGATGAAATATTAAAATAAAATAAAATAAAGTTGTGAAATCAGTTCCATCTCTTGATGTCCCCATGTGTTACACTGTAGAATTGTACTGAATAGGGATTTTTGGCTGTGACCATATAGAGGCAAATTGCTATGTTTTCTTTGAAGCACCTCTAGGCAGGTTCAAACGATTAGCCCTTCAGTTAGCAGCCAACCTCTTAACAATTTGCCCCATCTAGGGACTCCTAAAATAATCTATAGCTTTTACAAATCATATATGAAAGCAATGCCTAGAAAGATACAACAATAGTATATTCTACTAGTGATTTACAATATTATGGAATATAAAAATATTTGAAATAAAATTGCAATGTTATGAAACAATGAAACACACAGACACACAAAAACACACATAAAGAGTTATGCAATACAGACATTTGTTGTTGTTTTAAAGTGTTATAGAATTTATTTTCATTTACTTTAACTACTCTATGTTCAAGAGTATGTTTCAGGGTCTCTTTTGACATCGATTTTTGTCTTTTCTTTCTTTCCAATCTTTTTAATGACCTTTTGCTTTATTCATGTATGGTGTCCTTGATTTTATCTCGCACCTTATCTGGTCTATGGTCACTAGTGTTCACTGCATCAAATCTATTCTTGAGATGGTATCTAAATTCAGGTGGAATACACTTAAGGTCATACTTTGGCTCTCCTTGACTTCTTAAAGTTTTCTTTAGTTTCACCTTGAACTTACTGTTCTGGTTACTTAGTGCCACTCTGACAAGAATATACCACAAATGGGATGGCCTTGACAAACAGGAGTTTTATTCTCTTACAGTTTGGAGCCTTTAAGTCTGAGTTCAAAGAGCCAGGCTCTAAGGGCTTGGTGAAAGCCCTTAACCTTGGGCTTCAACTCTGCTTCCTGCTCTTGGCCTACTGAAGCTAGAGGCTTTCTTCACTCAGACAGCTGCTGGTTACTGAGGCTCACAAGCCCAGTGTTGACAAGTAAAAAGCATAGTCCTGATATTACCAAACTAAATGACAGGCCAGTGATTTAAGTCCGTTGAAAGTCACAAGGTCAGCAGAGCATGGAAGGCTGCTGAACAATGACACAGCTACATGCAGGGTTCAAGCGTGCCATAAACTAGAAACCATTCCCAAAGCTTCTCCTTATATACAGGAAGCAGACCACATCTCTAAGGCAGCTGCTCAGCTGTTCACAGTAGTTTCCACCACGGAGTTGATTACCAGTCTCATCATGGGAAATACTCCATCCAGCTACCCAGCCATTCACAACCAGGCCCAGGCAACGTGACACACAAACTTAACTACCACACTTGCATAGTAGGAATTTGTTATCTGTTCCACACCCAGCTGCTAGTCTCATTCTGATTGATGATATTGAACTTCTCCATCGTCTTTTTCCACAGATACAATCAATTTTATTGCTGTGTGAACCATCTTGTGAAGTCCTCATGTAGAGTCACCAATAATGTTGAAAAAAGGTATTTCAAATTCTATCATGTGATCTCCAGTATCATAACTATCACCATGGTCAGGTTTTCCAACTACCAATTTTTTTATTTCCAACTTTCTCACTCCAATCAACAATAATTACCAATGCATCTTGATTGCATGTTTGATCAGTTTCAGACTGCAGAAATTCATAAAAATCTTCAATTTCTTAACCCTTATCATTAGTGCTTGGTGTGTAAATTTGAATAATAGTTATATTGTCTTCCTTGTAGGTGTTACTGATATTATTCTATCATTGATAGCATTATACTTCAGGATAGCTCTTGAAATGTCCTTACTTAGGATGAACTTGATGCCATTCCTCTTATATTTGTTATTCTCAGTGTAGTAGACCATATGATTGTCCAATTCAAAATGGCCAGTTCCAGTCCATTTTAGCTCATCAGTGCATAGGATTTTGATCTTAATGTGTTCCATTTCATTTTTGATAAGTTCCAGTTTTCCTAGATGCAGACCTCACACATTCCAAGTTTATGTTTGCTTGTATGTTTGCAGCTGTTTCTTCTTATTTTAAGTCCTGCTACTCCATCTACAAAGTCAACTGTAGTTTGAGGAGATAGCTCTTCCCTAGTTATATTTAAGTGCCTTCCAAATTGAATAGCTCCTCTTCTGGCACTGTATCTCTAAATGTTCTGCTACAATTCATAACATTGTTACTGCCCATTTTTTTAGAAATAAATTGCCAGGTCCTTCTTCTCAGTCTTAGTCTGGAAGATCCACTGAAATCTGTTCACCATACATCCACTCCTTTCATTATTATCTAATTAATGAATACTTATTGAAGAACAAACATCAACCAATTTGTTGTTGGTAGGTGCCATTGAGTTGTCTCTGAGTCATGGTGAATCTAAAATAAATGAAACAATGCCAGGTCCTGTGCCATGCTTACAGTCCTTGCTAAATGTGAGCTCATGATTACAGACATTGTGTCAATCCATCCTTTGGAGGGTCTTTGCTTTTTTTGCTGACCCTTTACATTACCAAGCAAGGTATCCTTCTCCAGGTTCCCTTCTGGCAGCATGATCAAAGTAGGTGAGATGAAGTCTCGCCTTTTTCGCTTCCAAGAAACATTCTGGCTGAACTTCTTCCAGGACACATTTATTTTTCTTCTGGTACCATACAGTATTTTCAGCATTGCTTGCTAACACCATAATTGAAAGGGATAATTCAACTCTTCTTCGGTCTTCCTTATTCATTGTCCCGCTTTCACAGCATATGACGCTATTGAAAATATTATGGCTTGGGTTATGCACACCTTAGTCTTCAAAGTGACATCTTAGCTTCTTAACACTTTAAAGAAGTCTTTCACAGCAGATTTGACAAGTGCAGTACAACATCAGATTTCTTTTTTTTTTTTTTTTTAATTGTGATTTGGGTGGAAGTTTATAGAGGAAATTCATTTCCCATCAACAGTTCACATACAATTTGTTTCATGACATTGACTGCAATTACCACAATGTAACTAATGATTCTAACTTCCCAATATCCATGCCCTTGGCTATTCCCTTCCATGCTGAATAGGGCTGACAAGGGTAAGAAATAGGACCTTGTGGAAATGATCAATCAAAAGATAAGTCATAAAAACCTTGCAGCTCCTACCTTGCTCCCTCAGACCACTCACTCTGGGAGAAGCCAGTCACCATGTTGTGTGGACACTCAAGCAGGCTTGAGACACTCAAGTAGTCTTAAAAGTCCTAAGGAGAGGTGATGAGAAACTTAAGCCTCTTGACAACAGCTACACCAGTCTTCCATGTGGAAAGTGATTCTCCATCTCCAGTCATGGTTCCCAATACCCACAACCTCTGCACACTCATAAAAGACTTTGAGTCAGAATCATCCAGCCCAGCTGCACTTTGAGCCAGAATCATCCAGCCCAGCTGCTCAGGAATTCCTGACCCAGAAAAATTGTGAGAGTATAAATTTTTGTTATTTTTTTTTTTAATTGTGATTTGGGTGAAGATTTACAGAGCAAATTCACTTTCCATACAGCAGTTTACATATACTTTGTCTCATGACATTGACCACAGTTTACCACAATGCAACAGCTCCCCTCCA